>NW_020174046.1:5076784-5221904 GCF_003031525.2 Neophocaena asiaeorientalis asiaeorientalis | reverse complement strand
CAACCACTGATCTCTTCTATAATGATAGATTAATGTGCATCTCCTATGATTGGAATCACATAATATGTACTCTTTTTGGTCTCACTACTTAAACTCATCATAATCATTTTGAGACTCGTGTACATTATTATGTATATAAGTAGTTCAATTCTTTTTATTTTTAATTAATTTTTATTGCATAAAGATACCACAATTGGTTTATTCATTTACCGGTCCTCCAGGACTCACTATTAGCTCTGTTCTCACTCACTCACAGTCCTGTGGTGTGTATACCGGTCATTCCCAAATCACATGCCATGACCCAGGCCAGTCTCCCTTGTCCCAGGCCCACAACTCCCATTGTCTATTAAGCATCTCTTCCTGAATTTTTACTGGCTGATCAAACTTAACCTGACCAGGACTAGCATCTCACCTTCCCTCCAAAATTGACTTCTCTTCCTCTGTTCCCTAACACTGGATCAGAAAACTACCCAGTTTAAAATCCTCTGAACTTTTCTCATTGTTATTGGAATAAAATCCAAATTTCTTACTTTTGGCTACAAGACTGTATAATCTGGACACTATGTGTATCCCTAGATCCATCATGTTCTATTTTCTTTTCTCCTTCTACACTTTAAACATCCTCAATTAAACCCTATTTCTGGACCAAGGCATCTGTCCTGCCTCGGGGCTTCAGTCCTTACTGTTTCCTCTGTCTCAACCCCCTTTTCCCTTTCCCCTTTTCCACTGGCCCTGCACAGAGCTGAGTCCTTCCCATCACTCAGTTTTAAGCTCAAACATTCCCTTGCCAAATAGGTCTTCTTCACCTCTGCCCTTCCAACCAAATTAATATCCCTTTACATTCTTACCAGCCTATTTGTTTAACTGCACTTGCCACTGTAACCACTGTTGAGCTATTTATTTACTTCATTTTAATGCTGCTTCCCTTCTTCAAGGTGTAAGTCCCTAAAGACAGAGACTATGCCTCAGCTGTTCAGTGCCATATCCCAGCGCTTTGTACAGTGTCTGTCATGAGAGCACTTGATAAATACTTGTTGCATAACTGAAGGTATGAATGGGTCAGTATCACCCCATACACTCAATAATCCTAGTCGGCTATCTTTCCCCTGCCCCCATATCTGATTTCTCACTAATAATCTGAGTCATAAATTCTAATTCCTTAACATATTCTATCTATCTTCACTTCTTTCTCTCCACTATTCCTACCTTCATTCAGACCCTCGTCTCTCCAAAGTGCCTTAATTCAGGAATCGCCGGATCGACTTTTCTGATGCCATTTCAACTCCCTGCCGTTCATCCCAAAGTGCCTTAATTCAGGAATCGCCGGATCGACTTTTCTGATGCCATTTCAACTCCCTGCCATTCATCCCAAAGTGCCTTAATTCAGGAATCGCCGGATCGACTTTTCTGATGCCATTTCAACTCCCTGCCGTTCATCCCTACTTCTTTTTTTTTTTTTTTTTACATCTTCATTGGAGTATAATTGCTTTACAATGGTGTGTTAGTTTCTGCTTCATAACAAAGTGAATCAGTTATACATATACATATGTTCCCATATCTCTTCCCTCCTACTTGTTTCTAAGACACAAAATGGATTAAGCTCTGCCCTACTTAGATTCATTCAAGGTATCTGCATATACTATAGGTTAAAATTCAATTTTAGTTCCATTATGTACTGTTTCCCATCATAGCTATGTTTTCTTGCTGTGCTTTCCCACCCACCTGGAACTCTCAACTTCATTCATCTATAAGTGCTTACACACTGGAACCCCAAAAGTTTCTGTGATTCTCTTTAGACCTTCTCATGCAGCTTTCTCTTCGCGAATTGCACTTTGTCACCTATGTTACCTAGAAAAAAGGACTCTCTCATCACGCAGACCTGCACACATACACACCATCAAGCACTAGAGCCTAATCATATAAACTCAGCCCTGGGGCCCAATAACCTTGGTTTAGTTATAGTTCTAATAAGCTGTGTGGCACTCATTAAGATCCATATGCTTTCAGTACTTCAATTTCGTCTTCTGTAAACTATGAATAAAAAGAACACTGGCTTCGTGAGATAATAGCAAGCATTCCACCTTTGACAGTTATTATTATCAATTGTGACCACTTCCTCCTTGTGACCCTTCCACATCTCCTCTCCTAGCATCTGCAGCATCTCCCTACATCATTTTCTCAACCTGCAAGACCGCAAATGCTTCAAGGACAGGCCTCCTATCTTTGTATCTCATCATGAAGACAGGCTCAATTAATACTTGTTAAATAAGTGGATACGTTAATTAATAATGAAATTGCTGCCTAAATCTAAATGGTTTGATACAGAGGGAAGGATTCCTCCTCCTCAAAGGGATTGCCTAAACTTCCTGCTTATTCCAGGTAATCCCAATTACCTTGTCTGTTCAGAAATAAAACCCAAAGAATCCATCTTGTAGAAACATATTTAGCATGTTCTCACTCTGCAAAGAGCCTATGGGATATTTAATCCATGGGACTCAAATGTACAGGACTTCATACATATGCTTGATTCATGAATGAATGTGACAAATGAAGTGGGACTAATTGGGAGGAGGGTGCTATTTCTTTCTCTATTTTCCCCAAGTTTCTGCCTTGGCCCCTAGGGGATCTTGCACTTGTCCTACTCAGGGTGGGTGTTGGAGAAGCACTTTGGGGCTGTTCCTAGCTCCTCTCCTCAGGAGGAGGGGTCCCTAAACTGACTGGTGGGACCCAAGCAACCACTGGATACATTTAAACAAAGATCAGAATCACCGCATCTGAGGCTGAAGTCTCTCTTTTATCCCGAGGGCCCAGGTACAAAGTGAAATTCTCCTGGGCAGTAGTTGTAAAGCCTTATTCTTGCTCCTGGTTCCTGTTCCACATAGGCGGCAGGATAAACTGAGATAAAACGCTGATTTTCCACATTTGCTTCATGATAGATTCTCCTGGGGACCTTTGAGAATTCCAAAGCCCAGGTCACAGCCCTGTCTAAGTCACAGCCTTTGCAGGTGAAACACGGGCATCGGTAGTTTTGAAAAACCCTCAGGTGGCTCTGAGGTGTAGACAAGTTTGAGAGACACAGCCCGAAGAGAAATTAAGAGGTCTGGTTCAAACCACAAGTACCATTCAAATGTGGCAAATTTGTTTGTCATGCAAAGTTCAGGAATTGCTAAATATTGGATGCCTTAGCCATCTACTGACCTTCAGTTTCCTCTCCATTCACCTGGCTCCTTCAGGGACAAGACAATCCTTAAAAACACTGGCTCTGCCTATACAGGAGACAGTAATATCCTCTCTCCAACCTTTCCTAACACAGTGCAGGTGGGAAATGGTACAGCAACATCCAGTGGGGGAGTGGGAGCCAGAGAGAAAACGGTACGGCGGTTCCACAAAATAATGAAAATAGAACTACCATACAATCTACTCCTGGGTAGGTATCCAAAAGAATTGAAACTGGGATCTCAAAGAAATACCTGCACCCCTGTGTTCACTGTAGCATTATTCACAATAGTCAAGGTGTGGAAACAACCTAGGGGTCCGTCAAAGGATGAGTGAATATAGAAAATGTGTTATGTACATACATAGAACAGTATTCTGCCTTTAAAAAGAAGAAGGTTCTGCTGAAAATCCAGCTGACAACCTTATGGGGATTCCCTTGTACATACACCCCAATGTTCACTGAAACATTATTTACAACTGCCAAGAGATGGAAGCAACCTCAATGTCCATTGACAGATGAATGAATAAAGGGGATGTGGTATATATATACAATGGAATACTACTCGGCCATAAAAAAGAATGAAAAAATGCCATTTGCAGCAACACGGATGGACCTAGAGATTATCATAATCAGTGAAGTATGACAGAGAAAGACAAATATCACATGATATCGCTTAGATGTGGAATCTGAAAAAAAAAGATATAAAAGAACTTATTTACAAAACAGAAATAGACCGACAGACAGAAAACTAACTTATGGTTACCAAAGGGGAAAAGGGGGCAGGGATAATTTAGGAGTTTGGGATTAACATATACACACTGCTATATGTAAAACAGATAACCAACAAGCACCTACTGTATAGCACAGGGAACTATACTCAATATTTTGTAATAACCTATAAGGGAAAAGAATCTGAAAAAGAATAGTTATACTTCAATTAAAAAAGAAAGGAAAAGAAAAAGAAAAAAATGCTGCCATTTGCAACAGCAAGGATGAACCTGGAAGACGTTATGCAAAGTGAGATGAGCCAGACACAGAAGAAGAAATATTGCGTGGTTCCACTTATATGGGGTATCTAAAATAGTCAAACTCATAGAAACAGAGAGTAGAATAGTGGTTGCCAAGGACTCGGGGGAGGGGAAATAGGAGTTTCTGTCCACGGAGTTTAAAATGTTAGTTACACAATATGAACACGAGCCAGAGACCTGCTGTACAACATAGTGCTTATATTAACAACACTTCAAAGTTTTAAGAGGGTAGATCTCAGGTTAAGTGTTCTTACCACAAAAATATATAATAAATAATTTTTAAAAATGTGTGTCCGTATGTCAACTTGGATACCATGGAGTTTGAAAGAGGGATGTTCAAAATCTGTTTAACAGAGGTTTGTTTTGTTTTCTTTTTCCAAAACGCTTAAAATAAATAAACGGCTGGCCCATCACTAAAAGAAAAAAATATGGTTGTATTGTTTACTCAGAGGGAACAAGCCTGAGAAATAAATGAGGAACAGCTGGGACAGCATGCTAGGTTACCTGCTTTCTCTTTAAGAAGCAGTTAGAACTACTGGGGAAAAGAAGCAGAGAAAATGTATGGAGAAAGAGGGATTATATTGGGAGGAACAAAGAATCACTTGAGGGACTTCTGCGCTCACAGCAGTAGCTGAAACGTGCTAATGATAAATTTAACACCTGCCATTTTAATTAGCACCTAAGGATAAGCTGACATTGAGAGAGAGGGTTGGAAACAGTAAAATGGCCCGAGAAGCAGAAGCAGCCCAAGGTCAGAGGGAAAATAAAGAACGCCTGTTTCTAGACAGAGGTGATTATAGTTTATTAGCCAGAGGGAGCGTGATTTGTATTTAGGAGTCGTTTTATTCATTAGTATGTCTTTATGAGGTAAAATTTGGAACAGACACTAATTTGTGGATTGTCTCGAGAAAATTAGATTTGATATAAACTTTTTTAAAACGTTCCCTTGTAATCTAGAGATTTAAAAAAATCAAAATAGCAAAGAGTACATGAGACTCAGCCTAGTTTTTCAGGAGTCACACTTCTAATAATTTGAAGTACTATCCAGTTGTGTAGCGGTAGGAAAATAGAAACTCCCATTACTTACAAGCCTGGTAGCCAAAGGTAGCAAAAATCAAATTTAAAGAAACAAGATCCCTCATAAATAATTATGTATTGAGCAGTGGAAGGAAGGGTGGGAGGAGTCACATCACAAACATTCTCAATGTCACAGATTTGGGGAAATGTTGTCTCATACTAATACCTACCTTAAGAACCTAATTTCCAGCTAGTGAGGCTGTCTGATCATTGATTTGCTCCCATCCTCCAGGGTCCATGCGGTGTAGAACTACTCTGACCTGGAACCAAGTCCATTCACATGTTGGTTAAATCTTTTCATATAGGACTGTGTCTGTCTGAGGATAAGAATCTGTCACCAACTGTAAACCCACGCTCAGGAAAGATCATCAAAGCAATATCATGGTTCTCAGCCTTTCTAAGATCAAGAGAATGGAGTTTAAGCCACAAGTGGGGTCTGGAAAGTCCCTGCTAAGCAACACATGAAAGGTGTGATATGTTCACTCATAAAGTTAGGAGGAGAGAAGGACATCAGAAATCACCTGAGGGCCACATCCAAGTTGAGCTGTTTTCCATGTACATTCCCAGGAAAAAGAGAATTAACAGATTGATAGATGTTCACATACGCAGAGGAGCAATGTAAGACCTGAAGACGTACAACCGCTAGGGACAGAGCCAAGCCCAAACCTTTAATTTCCAGGCTCCAGCCATTTCCTAATTCAGAGTCTGCAGAAACATACCCAGGAAGACTATGCATGGTGAGGTCCCTAAATATATCACCAATTAAAATACACATTGATCAAAAATATTCCAGAATTTTAGATATTGACATAAATCGTCACTGCAATAATTTTCCAGGAGGAGTATTTGAACAAAAGCAATTAAAAATCAAGGCTACTCTCACTAAACCTAGTTCTGCAGAAAAATATATTCTGAAACGTGTGATTAAATGTGACTTAAATACGTAATGACTGTTTCTGTGTGTTTGATATCAATTTTAATCTTGTTCTATAGTTGTACTTGAATTCAGGTTTTTAGCCTGGAAATACATTTTCTGATGATGGGATACTGGCATATTTACATGATAGTCGTATTTCAAAAGTTTAGTAATGCTATAGTAAATTATGCTGATCTTTTCATGTACAAGATGTTCTGGGGGTTTTGCGTTCATTTGTTTGTTTGATTGCGTACTTGTTTGTATTGTGGTCAAAATAAGGCAGAAGGCCATGAAAAACAAAATGAATCGTACTAAGCAATGAATGAGGAGAAAAGGTCTTCGCTTTCTGATCCAGGAGAAACCCTGAGCCAGGTTAAATTCTGGTCCCTCAACCAAAGAAAATAAACCTCTTTCTAAAACCCTTTAATCAATTTTAAAGAATATAACTATCTAAGTAATTTGCATTATCTCCTTTTCTTGGGCCCTTTTAAATACACAGGTCATGTTTGAGTCATTTTTCCTATGACAGGAGCTAATTCACACCCTGACTTGTATTTTAAGGTTTAGGAAAGAGTCATCAGTCAAGATTCAATCCTACTTCTTGTTCTAGCATCTATGAGATTCTCAATAATTGCCAAAGTTTTCCTTGTAAGAATAAGAGCGAAAGCCCTATTTCAAAATCACATCTCAGCATATTCTCTGTGAAATGATGCCCATGTTGACTTTGGCTCAGATCCAGACACATCAGGAATTTAGGAGAACAATAGTGGATCAATTAGTAGAGTTCCTTGTTTTTTATTTATTTTGGTTTTGTTTTATTTTTCAAAGACACCCCCTGAAGTGAGCAAAGAAATTAATATGCAGAAACAGAAAAGGTATCTGTTAGTACAACTTTATATAATAAATGTTGGTGAAAAAACTGATTATATATACATGCATATATACATATACCTGTTACTGTTACAATGTAAAAGTCCTTCTCCAATCCTGTAATCGTGAGAGGCCCTTCCTGTCCTTTGATTCATTTTGGCTTGCAAATTTCTTGCTTATAACAAATGAATCTGGAGGAAATGAAAAATTCATTTATTTGAGTGAATTGTTTTCTTTTTAAAAATTTATCCTAAGAAAGCAATAATTGTACATAGCAAAGACTTATACAGCACATGTTTTTACTTAGGTCAAGATGCAGCTAGTTTTTTACTTAAACTTGAGAAGGAACAAGTTTTTTTTTTAATGGGGAAAAATGCCTTGGTCTGGCATTTACATGACCTATGAATGTAAATATCACATCTCATTTTTCAACAATGGAGGTGGCATATGGATTAGTACATCTTAGAAAATTGGGAATATGCCAAAAATATTCCCGCTCATTATTGCCCCAAGATATTAGTTAATAGGGAATAACTCACTGAAATACTATTTGATATCCATGAGTATTACTTAAAATATGCAGGTAAAGATGACTTCTTGTTTAAATTTAGAAAGTTCTTAGAACAAAACATTTTCTGATACCAGACTTTTAGTCATGAAGATCTGGCTTTAGTTTTCTCCCACTAAATGTTGTTAAAACTGGCCCAAAGTTACTGGGGATTTTGTAAGAAATAGTTAAATTGTTCTTTAAAAATTTTATTATGTTCAAGAAACCTATTTGAAGCATGTAATGCACGAAACAAAGATCAATAAAGCATGGTCTCTAAAAGGGTTACAATCTACTAATCAAATGTACATATACTAAAAGCAACAACAAATATATTACATCTGTACATGTATCTGGGTATGTATATATATATAAATGATTATATATAAAATATATGTAGTATATATAATTATATATAGCAAATAATTTATATGATAATGTCATATTTAATGTAATAAATTAAAATATAATTATATATTTGTATATATATAAAAGGAACCAGAAGAGTGGCATAAACAAAAAGCAATGGACTTAGTGGCAAGAGAGTGACATCTGGGTGTAAGAAATCAAAGCAGGTCTTGTGGGATCTGACAGTGATCTTCAAGATCTCCAGAATGGCTAAGTTATCAACAACAGAGATGAGTCTATATTTAAGGTGCCAAAAACAAAAAAAAGGAAATAAATAAAGCACGCATTATAGCTAAAATCTGCAAATACAGAAAGTGAAAATACACAATATCCAGTATATGACAAGAGAGTGTAGGGTGGTATAGTTAAGCCTGGATAGACACTTGGTACCAGCACATGGGGGACATTTGAAAGCCAGGCTGTGAAGTTAGGTTTTATCCAATTGGCTGAAAGCACTGAAGGTTTTTAACCAGGGGAGTGACAAAGCCAGAGCTAAGATCTGGACAGTTTCTGTTAAATACACATGGTTGGAGAGATAGAGGAAGCAGGACTGCTACCCAGAGAACCTGTGTACGAGAGCACAGGAGAGGAATAACAAGGAGCGAAGGGAGTGGAAGAAGGAGAGGGGAAGGAGGAAACAAAGGTAGGAGATGTTTCACAGGGAGCTGGTGACTAAAGTATGTGTGGAACCCACATATAGGGACAAGTGACTGACTTTGTGAGCCAAAATGGCGGTGCCACGATTCTCAACGCAACGAACATTCTCAGCCCAACAAACATCTCCTGAGCGTTTGCTGCATAGAAGTCCCCATGAACTGCACTGGGTTCTGGGCCCACAAAGATGAGTAAGACAATACAGGGCGCCCTCAGGGCTTTGGTACACGCATGCAAGAGGAAAGAAAGTCAACAGCTATTCCCACAATTCAAACTTAATCACTGCTTAACAATCAGGAGAGTGATTTTTGTGGTGGAGCCTGTGGTGAAGAGTAGGAACCAGAGATCCTACTGAGGTGAAGGCCTAGGGGACATTCGGGAAGCATGGTACAAAGAAAGAGGATTAGCCCGCCAAGGAAAAATGCCCGAGCCATTTAGGTAAGAAAAGCATAGGAGAAGAGAGCGAGAGAGTGTTTGGAACTTGGGATAATACGGAAGGAGGGGTGAAGGACACAGAACGTTGATAGAAGCAGACTGGAGGCATATAAAAGAGTAATCCCAAGTTGGCAGAACTTTGTTATTGAATGAGCGTGCAGTGGAAACAGGCCCAAACTAGTTTCATTTGGAACGATAATTTAAATGTGGGTATTTACCTGCCAGTTCCCCTGCCCGAATGGTGAAGCTGAAATCTTTAATTACTTCTGGGGGGCAGGGAGGAGGTACAGTATGAGCAACAGAAGTCTCCAGTTTCTCCCTGTAATGTGCCCAAGTCTAACTAGCTTCTTCATATTGATAGCTGATCACTACTAAAAATACACGAAATCAGTACCTGAGCAGTACATGAAAACATGCTTGTATAAGTCTGTCTCGTTGGCAACTGAATCATGATTATTTTAGTGGCATTTAAAAATTAAAAATAATTTTGGAGGTATTTTAAAATGTAATTATTTGGATGGCATTTAGAAGCTATCTCCCCCGACAATACAGAAAAATATGATAACCTTGAATTATATATCCACACCGTGAAACATAATGCAGTCAGTAAAAAGAATGGATGAGAAGTCAACCTTCTGACTTGGAGTGATTTCCACAAAAAAATGGTAAGTGGAAAAACAAGATCAAGAAGTATGATGAATAGCATGCTGGTTTTTGTATACAACAAACCAATGCAAAACTCCCTATACAGCTGTGCTTGTATATGCAAATTATGACTAAGGAGCTTGCAGAAAATATGCAACAACACATCCTAGGTGCCCACAAAGATTCCTTTAAGTAAAGGATTATACGGGTGGAAGGGAGACCAGGTGGTGATGGAGTCAACATACAAAGAAAAAAAATAAATAAAGGACTGCATTTGAAAAAGCAGATGTGCCATAATTACATTTACAAATGCATGTAAAGTTTTGCATATATGTGAAAGTGCACTCGGAATATATCTACAAAGAAATTTGGTTTAACGAAAGGGTAAAAGCGCAAACAGATTTAGTAAGAGGGTATATTGAATTTCAAACAAGATGAAAGGAGGAGCAAAAATCTGGATTCACTTTCAATTTATTACCCCCTCAGAGACTATTTCTGTTTCTTCTGGTGTTCAAAGTCAAGTCTTTGGAAACTGAGCTCCCTGAACATGTCAATTTTGTTTCATGTATGAGCTATTCCTGTGACATCTCCCTTATATACATCAGTTACCATTAAAGAAAACTGGCTTCTTTTCCCCCGACTGTCACAGAGTAATCCTTCAGAGGACCTGTTGTCTCTATCTGACTAGTTCAATCATTATTTGCTTTCTGCCAGCACCTGAAAGGCAGAACTTTAGTTGTGGTCAACTTCCCTACTTAATCGCAGATTTTCAAAAATTTCCTCCAAAACTGGATGTTACACTGAGTTGTATTCTTAGCTGAGCTTCTGTGACACTGTAGAGCCTTCATTAATCTGCTTCTTTCCAGCATTTATCAGCAAAGCAGTTAGAAGCATCAGACTGCATTAATGAAGAATTCCCCTTGGTCTCTGCTGCCATTACCAAGTCGGGGCTAATCTATGGGAAGAGATGTCTTAAGCAGAGTTAGGACAGCACAAATGACGTGCAATTTATGGTGAATAAATGAGCATTGTGCTAGAGAGTTCTGGAGCTCCTCATATCATACCTTTTCTCAGTTGCTAGGGGACACTTTTCCACATCATTGCCTATTCAAATCCTCCTCATTCTCAAGCCTCAACTCAATGGCTTCTCTCACATCACACTGTCACTAATTCCTCTCCAGCTAGAAGTAACCTTCAGTCCTTCTGCCCCTTTCCTTTCCTGCAATAGAAATCAATCTGTACCCTTTTCTGGTATTTACCATCTTCTGCCTTATGTAACAATACTGTAGCTTGTTGTCTGTACTTTCAGAGTTAACTTCTGAAAGAGTAGGTATGCTTTCCCATCAATTGTGTTAAGCCACCAGCACACTGCTAAGAGTAGGTACATGATCAGTGTTCTTTGACCAAGTCATCCCTCAGCTGAGATGGGATGCTGAGCCACCATCTTGGAGAGGACCTTGGAGATTCTACAGGGAGTTGGATGTGTACTCACAACTATATTCTCTATTCAGAGATTTTTTTTTTTTTGCGGTACGCCGGCCTCTCACTGCTGTGGCCTCTCCCTTTGTGGAGCACAGGCTCCGGACGCGCAGGCGCAGAGGCCATGGCTCACGGGCCCAGCCGCTCCGTGGCATGTGGGATCCTCCCAGACCGGGGCACGAACCTGCGTCCCCCGCATCGGCAGGCGGACTCCCAACCACTGTGCCACCAGGGAAGCCCTCTATTCAGAGATATTTTGATTGGAACTCTCCTCTTGATCTTTAGTCAACTCTATAAATGCAGAGACGTGATCAGATACAGCTCACTCCTTCTCAGGAAGAAGATGCTGTTCATGCTGTGTCTTTCCCAATCTAGCAAACATAGTCATTGTTGTGTTTTGACAATCTGTTGGTATTCTAAAAATGAGAACAATGACCTTTGTGTTAATTAGCTGATACAAGAGCCTGCTGGGTCTAAAAGAATAAGACTTAATGAAACTCGAGATTATGTATTCCAATCATAAATATGGAGGTAATAACTAACGTTGATGATGAGATCAAATAAACATACAGCCATACTAATGTGCTTTTTAATCCCCTTCCTCCGACTGAGATGCTCTCAGGATTGCCTAGCAGTATAACAAACACAATTAAGACTACCCAAAGAGTCTTGAAATATAAGGAAAATACTTCATTATACTTTTTTAGATGAACAAATAGGTCATTGCTGTAAATTTAGAAGTACATCATCTGAAAAGTTGTTTACAATTTAAAGGAAAGCATACTGAGCATATTATTTGAAGATATAACAAACAGGCTTTAAAAAAATAAGCGTAGCCCATGCTTCTCAACATTTGCAGACCCTTTTAATCGGGTAGTAGTCAGTGTTTTTGAAGAATAAATAAATAGTGGAAGGATAGAGAATCATAGGGAAAGGGAGAGGTTCTATTTTAGGTGTGGTGTCTGGGAAAAGAAAGCAAACGTAGAATGTTTTGGATATTTATAATGCCTCTAGATTGCACCTGCTCTAAAACTGTACACACTACTATGAGAGACAGCTGATATCTCAAGCATTGCCTGATCTGATCAAGAATCAAGGATGGCTCATTCTCTCAGAGGTCTTGATCTAGGGTCCTTTAAATGTATCTTCAGCCCATCCAGAGAACTCTGGGAATTGTACGCAAGGTTTTCCATAGCTGTCTATGGTCATTTTTCTCAGGAATATAAAAAAGTTTACAGGGCTTCCCTGGTGGCGCAGTGGTTGAGAGTCTGCCTGCCGATGCAGGGGACACGGGTTCGTGCCCCAGTCCGGGAAGATCCCACATGCCGCGGAGCGGCTGGGCCCGTGAGCCGTGGCCACTGAGCCTGCGCTTCCGGAGCCTGTGCTCCACAACAAGAGAGGCTACAACAGTGAGAGGCCCACGTACCGCAAAAAAAAAAAAAAAGAAAAGTTCACAAAGCAGTATACTAGATGATGAATTATTTGTTTTGCATCCTGTTGTACAAACAAGCCAGCAAGAACATCACCAGAGACAATCATGAAAACAAGAGAATGTAGGTGTCTTTCATCGCCCATTGCTCTCTGGGGCAGCAGAGGGGGCTGTAGGATCTAGAGGGGAGATACAGCCCTTGTGTTGCTGGCTTTTAGCTGCATGATTAAGGGAGCACCAACACCCTCCAGTGTAATCAAGACCAGGTGTCCAGGCCTTAGGGTCAGAGCCAAGTTGCCCCGGTAAACCCTTGGACTCCAGTACTACTCTGCTACTTCATTCGTCAGTTGTTGGGAGAGGTCGGCAGGACTGATACTCCCTCTAATTTAGTCAGATGTAGTCAGGGAGCTGGGGTCCATGCCTTATGGTTGCAGCTGTAACAGAACTTCTGGCCTGAGCCACACATGCTGAGATGGGTTTGGAAGGAGCAGGGAAGGCTGTAGGATGAAGTGGAAAAACTCTAGTTCCCTGTTTCTCACTAAAGTTTAATACCTGGCTGGGAATAAATAGGCTGTAAGGGAAAGCAGAAATCCCTTGAGTTATCCCTCATTTCAGGTAAACATTGGTTGCCCTCCTTGCTCTCATTTTGATGCTACAGCAATCCAAGCATTGGTCAGTTTAAGAGGAGCCACACAGTGCTTTTTCCATTCTCACAGTTACAGTTCCTCATGTCATCACCAAGGAAGCTGTTGATCATTTATTCATTTGTTTGGTTATGCTTGTTCATGTATATCCTGATTAGCTGACAAAGAAGCCGTGGTGCCCCAAGGGAGCTATTGTGGTAAGACCCAGCTTCCCGGCGTCCAGGTGCTCAGATGAAGAGAATGAGAAGAGGGCGAGAAAAGCAGGAGAGGCTTCTGGAGAATGGCTGTGGGGAGCAGAATCCCAGGGGTGCTGGATGACTGTGGTGCTACCATGCAACTCTGACCCATCCTCTTCCATTTTGCCCTTCACTTTATTTACAAGCTAGTTGCCGGCACCCTCTTTTCTTAAACATCCTTATTGGAGTATAATTGCTTTACAATGGTGTGTTAGTTTCTGCTTTATAACAAAGTGAATCAGTTATACATATACATATTTCCCCATATCTCCTCCCTCTTGTGTCTCCCTCCCACCCTCCCTATCCCACCCCTCTAGGTGGTCACAAAGCACCGAGTTGATCTCCCTATGCAATGCAGCTGCTTCCCACTAGCTATCTATTTTACATTTGGTAGTGTCTGTGTGTCCCTGCCACTCTCTCACTTTGTCCCAGTTTACCTTTACACCTCCCCATATCCTCAAGTCCATTCTCTAGTAGGTCTGCATCTTTATTCCCATCTAGGCACCCTCTTTTTAAAATATATAACTGAGTATCTGAAGGAAGGTTGAAGATTAAATCACTTATTTAAGCGTTAATTAATTAGGTTTCTCCCAATGTGCAGCTAAGTTCAGATGTACGGTTGGACTGGGGGCAGAAAGGGAGGGTATTTGGGGTATGGATCCTTCTGGGGTAGGGTAGACCTGGAGAGGTTGGGAAGATTAGAACATCAGGTAGACATTGCTTATCTGGACATCTGGAGAGAGAAGCATGGGAGCTGAAAGAGTGAAGGAGGAGGAGGAGTACAAAGACAAACCATGCTTATTTCAGAATTTCACGTGGGGCTGGTACTGCCCCCATGACATCTAAAGGAATCTTCCTTTTCCTTCTCCCTCTTCCTATCCTTCTCTTCTTCTCCTCCCACCTCTTCCCCTCTCCCTCCTCCTCTTCCCCCATCCTGGAACTACTCACCTCTACTAGATATCAGGGGAAAACTGTAGGTACTATAATCCTGCTACATTGATTAAATAAAATCACTAACGTGTTAGCAATGGAAGGGGGAATGAGAGAGCATCAGCTCCTGCAAGTGGCAAATAAGGAACACAAAGTTCCAAGAAGGGCAATCATCTAATTAGTCCAAGGTTATTCTGGGACTAGAATCCAGGTTTCCTGACTCCCAATTAAGTGTTCTTTCTGCTCCCCCATAGAATTTTCTAGGTCAACAAAGAACTATATACCACATATAATGTTATTTGACTCATGAAATCAACCATTTAACCACTTATTTTGTGCCAACTTTATGCTAAAAGCTGGAAATTAAGGTGGGCATGACTTTAATTTTAAAAGTACTTCATGGTTCTTGGTTCATAGCCCATCAAATTATAGACTTGATTGTAAGTTTTTCCATTTTACAGCTGTAGAAACAGAAAGAGGTCAAATACATTTCAGTCTGATGACCCAAAATACAGTTTCAGTTTGGATGACCTGGATTTATTTTTCTATTTGAGTTTGCCTGTTCTTCATTCTACTTAAATCTCAAGATAAACCAATCACAACTGTGAAAGTCAAAATGCTAAAGGAAGAGACAGGAATACAAAATAGAAAAGCTTATTCCTGGAAATCATATGGTCTGAATGAATTATCCCATCTTTCCATCTTACATGAACTCTACCACCAAAACAATGGCTGTACATAAAATGAGGATAGGCTGAGATGTATAAATATGTAACAGGTGTTTCCTAGGCCACAGAAACCCTGGGTGTATAAAGCACGATAGCTAACATTAATAATAGTCAAAATACAGTATTTATTTGGCTACATCCCATTTGCGTTATATCCTCTCTGCAACTATAATTTCTCAAAATATTTCCAGGATGAGGTATCGGACTGGTTGGGTAGAGATAGCTAGGGTTTTACGTGAGCTCCTAACAAGTCCTTCTGGTTAATATGTTATGCTGACCCCATTTCCTCTTGTCTGCTCAGCTCAGTAGTAAAACTGCTGGTGGCAAAATGAACAGTTATGCAGACAGCGCCTACCTGGCAGGGTGGAACCAAGGCTGCCAGGGCTGTGTTGAGAGTACGTCATATCTGTGGAACCCATCAGAGCCTAACACCTTCCATCACCATGGTCTATGGGATAAAAATTAGTATCTCTGTTTTCAAACTGGGCTCAGAGAGTTGAAGTAACGTAGCCAAAGTCACACAGCTGGCACCAGGGAAAGATTTTAAACAAGCCGGTCTGACTCCACAGACTGCCTCCTAACGTTCATTAAATGTTCTGGGTTTATGAGGCAATTGGACAGCAGCACCTCTCTGAAGCCCGTCTTCCTCTGGCAAACTGGATCCCTGGAGAAGGGCTGCTAGTGCTAGAAAGTTAGAATGGCTGTGGCTATGAGCAGCCTGGCCAGCTTAAGTATAACATTTTTTGACTGTGAGTGAGGCACTAGTGAATAGAATTATCCTCTGCAGAAGAACAGCTAAGACGGAGAAAATCTCCTTAGTACACAAGTTTGGGGCAAAAGGAGGTGACTCAGCCCCAGTTATATTGATTTGGCAGGTTAATACTGCTTGGTTTCAATAGACACTCTTCATTCTAAACAGAAAACAAGGATTTGAAAGGGCTCTAACCACACAAGAGACCCCAGTTTGGTCTGGGCACAGTGCATGACCAAATACAGTACTGGAGAAGAATGATAGGTGACTGTTCTTCCACCACCCCAAAGCCTCCAGCCTAAGCAAGTAGAAAAGCCGCACCAGACTTCCTGTCGGTAGCCCCAGATCCAGCTCCCCAGCCAGGAGACCCAGCAGCCTGGCAGGCTACTCCTGGCCAATCTCTGTGGGTAGGATGGCCTTTTCTAGGCTCTGTGGGCATGCTCCCGGTACTGTGTCAATAAGAGGATACAGGAGCTAGAAGTATTTCCTAATATCCACCGCCCGCCCCCCCCAACACTGGTGAGTATGTGAGATCCTAGAGTCTGATACAGGAAGCTTTGAACATTCACTTCAGGAGGTGAGAACTATTCTTTAAGACCCGTCAGATACATACATGTACACAATATCCACCCGCATCCAAAATCAAGGAAGCCAATGTTCAAAATTTATAAAGTTTTTCACAACCTGGCAGATACGTGGCATCTCATCTCTTTATTCTGAAGCAAGACAGCTATAAAAATAAATCCTCAGGTTGTAAATTACATCTTCCAAGCATGACTTCAGATAGTCTTTAGAACGTTAATGACACCTTCCACGTACCTGCTGCTATTCCACTCTGCTTTGGCAGTAATTTTAATTTGTCACCATCACCCCTGTGCCCCAACCTATTCCTTTCCCAAGTATGCAGGAATCTCATTCTAGCCCAACTGTCACTGGTCTAGGCTTTTGGCCAGCAGCAGCAGAAGCAAAGGTGGCACCTGCTGACACCCTGACATCAGGTTTCTCTTTAAGTGTGGGTATTAAGTCTATAGATAATAGGAAGGAGGAGGTTCAGCAAAGGGCAGAAAGGGGCTGGAGTTACCAGCTCCTGCTGAAAGGAAGCATGTCAGTGATTTGCAATAGGAAGGCTAGGTGGGTGGAACTGTGAAGCCAGTGATTAGCTGATGCTGGTGGGAAGGTCGGGACTTATGACAATGAAAATAGTATTTTGACAATAAGGTTTACAACTTCAAATGGACTCCATAAAATCTGGTTCTCTTAAGTAAGGGAAATAGAAGCAGTCTCAGTCATTCACTGTACAGATTAAAACAAAACTTTGAGAGACACCGTACTACGTCACCCTTTTTAGTGTAGTTGAATAAATTTGGCTTTTAGAGTCAGGCTGACCTGGATTGGTTGTATGACCTTGGACAATTTAACCTCCCTCAGCCTCAGTTTCCTCATTCATAAAATGGGGCCACACTCACTATTACATCGTGGAATAGTTAAGACTAAATGAGGTGAGATTAGTAATGCTCTTAGCAATATGCCTGGTACCCTGTAGAAACTCAATGAACTCCCTACTTACCTGTCTGTCTTTTGAAGTCTAAAGGTACCTATTAGTTCAATGTACATTGTACGTTCCCCAACTTTTCTACAGAGCTTAAGGTGTCATCAAGAGCCTTGTAAAATGAGAAATCTGGGAACAGAGAGGGGAAATGAGTAGAGGAAGCTGCAGTATCGCGGGAAGAGCCATGGACTGGAGTCCTGGGCTACAATTCTGGCTTTGCTCCTTACCAGCTATGGGAATTCAGGCACATTGCTTAATGTCTTAAAAAGTCATCTTTGTTATCTGCCTCAGGGAGATACCAGTGTCTCCTTTATGGGCATCTATTTCAGACATCTTCCTATGCACAGACATTGGGCATGAGATTGGATTTCCCACAAAGATGAATAAGAAATATGTGATCATCTTTTGAATTCCTTCTTAGAAACCTTCTATCTATCTATCTAACTATCTATCTATCTATCTACCTACCTACCTATCATCTTCCTTACCAGAAGATACAATGATAGGCATAGATTTATGCCAGATAACTTTCAATCCCGGCTCTTCTAATTCCTAGCTATGTGAACTTAGGCAATAAAAACCTAATTTTGGAAATGAGGAAAATAATGTAATTGTTGTAAAGATTAAACAAGATAATATACGTAAATGTGAGAAACATAGCAAGCATTCAATAAAACATTAGCTCTTTTTAGTTTGCTACCTGTATCCCTCCACATGGGATAGAAGGTGACAGGTTTGAGGGGCCCCCTTGTGTAGCTTATGTGTCCACAATACCAATAATTCATGTAGGAACATCTCCTGCTCTCCGCTCTGAAACATGGAATTAATGGTTTTGATATTGTTTGGTATGTCTTCAATTTCAAAAGTCCAGACTTTAACATCTGAACTTTATTTTTTGAAAGGACATAATGATGGAAGCTACTTCTTCGCCCGCTTTTTTATATAATGCTATCTTGCATACTTTATCTTGCCACTTTTTATTTTTAAGAGTCTTCCATTTTCTGTAAGAAAGTTTCTATAAGTTACCGAGAAAAGCATAAAGTTTACTTGCTACAAGGAAACTATGAGATGGCAATGAACTCCAGGGAGAATCACCTGTAGGGGAGCAAAATTTGCCACCCCAAAATGTCTCTGGCATATGGGTTAATTTGAGCTGTACACAATCAAGGCCCCAAAGACTCAGGAAGGAATTTTGACCTCTGCCCCTAACTGCCTAAAAGAATGCAGACAGAGGGACCTCTTCCAGGAATGGAGCTGTCACCATAGATGACTATAGTATGAACTAGGGCTGTAGACAGGTGGGAGCCTAGCAAAGTCTGCTTGTTAAAATTCCTCTCTGTGTCCCACTGCCCCTGCCTGGTCCAGCTAACATTTGTTCACCAAAGCGCTGCTTCTTCATCTTCATGTGAGTTGCCTTCCTCCCCTTTGGAGTCCCAAACCGTTAGCCCTAACATCCTTTTTTTCTTTTGCTGAAGAAGATGGTGCTTAAGGTGAGGGTTCTGGCCACTTCAGTTGCTCAGGTTTCCTGGGTCTCTCCCATGTATACATGGTATTAAACTTTTGTTGGATTTTCTCCTGTTAATCTATCTCAATTTAATTCTCACTCCAGCCAGAAGAACCTAGAAGGGTAGAAGAAAATTTCTCCCTCCCTACCATACCACATGCAGAGAATCAGTTAGCAAAGGAAAAATGTTCAGGATCTCACCTTCAAGGTCCTTAAAAAGAAAACCTGTTTCCAAGGGAGAGGTATTCTTTTCACAAATGATAGTTTCAGTCCCTGATTCCTACTCTAACCTAAGCCCCAGCTGTGTTCATTTTACTTCATTTTCCCTCAAAGTGGAGATAAATAAGGATGAAATTCTGTGCATATGTTGCATCTTGTTTCCAAGGAGTCCAAGAGGCTTTACACACATGATCTCTCACCTTTTATTATGATTCAATCAAATTATTTTCACAATCTTTACTCAATTTTTCCAAAAGTTACTTATGGAGAAGTGTGACAGTAATAGTGACAATTCTTTACACTATTATTTTCAGAGGACATTTTAAATAACCAGAAATGACTGGCTTGAAAAATGGAAGACTCAGGTGTCTCTTCAAACATTCAAGGATGGTTACAGGAGTAAATTGGTTTTGTTTGGCTCCAGAGTTGCTCAACCTAAGGAAAGACAGGTGCTGGCATCAGATGCACCCAATGGAATACCGGTTCTACCATTCACTGAGTATTTCTGAGTTCCAACTCCTTGTGTGTGAACAGGCATTGTATCCCCTATTTTGCACTGTAGTTATACGGATTGGGGGTTACCAAGTACGTAAAGGTCTCACCATTATCATGGCATTCCAGGGGGAACTAGAAGATCGGACTTTTTAAAATCTAATAGTGGATGGCCGGATAGTGCAAATATACATACCATTTACAATTTTTAGATTCTAAGAGTTTCATTAAATTCCTTCTCCCAAGTATTTGATTCAATTGCATGTACTGAATACCTATTTTATGTTTATCTTATTTACTTATTCATTTTTTGGCAAAGCTCTGCTGGATGCTGTGAATACAGGAAGCAGTCCACGATCTCAGTCCCTGGAACATTTATAAACATTTATAAGGCTGCCTTTCCAAAAACTCTCTGCACCAAGTTTTCTTATGTTTGATTCCCCCTTGTTTCTAAAACTGTTTTTTTGAACTTTTTAGTCTTTTTTTCCCTCCTATCCTGAACATGTATGTATTCTTCAAGGTTCTGCCACTGTAATCTTTCTCTGCTTGTATTTTCATAATGTGTTCCTTTTCATTTCCATAGTTTCCTCTCTGCATAATTGACTCAAATATATATCTACAGTTTTAACTTGGACTTACTGGTCCCTAAAACTCCAAAAGTCCAAAATAGAATGTATTCTCTCTTCTTCTGTTGCCCAAACCAGACCCTTCTCTTGATGTTTGTGTTACTGCCCCAGCATATAACTCAGCCAATGTTGTCTCCTCACCCACGTACACATCCAACTAACTTCCAGGTCTTATGTTTTGTTTTTCACCTTGAAGGATGTTAAAATCCTTCTTTGCATTTTCCCTGACATTGCTTTTGCCTAAGTACTCTTTACTTCTTTTTGGATGTTTCAATAACCTCCTATTCATCTGCTGCTTTTTCTCCTTCTTCCCAACCTTCCAATGTCTTGAATATTTATAAATTTCAATGAATAACTTGATCAAAACCTCTTTGGCTTCCCAACACTGACTGAAAGAAAGATCATGAGTTACTTGGGAACTTCCCAAGGATATCTCCAGTCTACCATCCCAGTAATGATACACACACGGTGGATACACATGAATGAGCAGTTGTATCTCTTAAGTGTACACAGGTAGCCTGATACGTGTGTATGCATGTGTATGTAAGTAGGGCAGGGTGAATAAAAGAATCAGTGAACTGTGCATAGGTCAGGTAGTTCCAATAAAAGTAGTTATAGTCTCAGGGACAGGAAAGGAGTGGAAAGAACTACAATACTATGACCTCATGGTGTTTATTATTACAGAACATGGGCATGGACCATAGCAACTAACAAACTATTGGAAAGATAGCTTGAGTGTGAGCTTCAAAAGGAGAAGTCTTGTGTTGGGTAGTTGTTGGATAGCGGTGCTAAAATAATGTAATCCAGGAAAAGCACTGGGGAGCAAAGAGTCCCTTTCCTGCTGCCTTTGAATGTAGATGCATAAGAGAAGGAGCAGCTTACTTTCCCTCCTCTATGAATGGAGTTTCTACAGCTTCTCTCTTTATGAAAAACCACATTTGGGCTTCCCTGGTGGCACAGTGGTTGAGAGTCCACCTGCCGATGCAGGGGACACAGGTTCGTGCCCCGGTCCGGGAGGATCCCACATGCCACGGAGCGGCTGGGCCCGTGAGCCATGGCCGCTGAGCCTGCGTGTCTGGAGTCTGTGCTCCGCCACGGGAGAGGCCACAACAGTGAGAGGCCCGCGTACCGCAAAAAAAAAAGAAAAGAAAAACCACCTTTGATGAAATGTTATTGTTTCACTGTCTAAGAAGTGATCAGGGGCTCAAATACCAATAGTAACTTCAGGAAGTGTCTGGTGTCCTGGGCCTAGATTTTCAGAAAGCTTCACCAGGTAGAGAACATGCGTTGTTTCCATGCATAAGGTTTGTAAACCAACGTTTCCAGCTGTGTAAAACATTGGGGATCACATTTCCTTTAAAAATGTGAGCTTTACTGATAATGCGTTGCTATGGGTTGAATTGTGTTCCCTAAAAATAGATAAGTTGAAATCCTAACCCCCAGCGCCTCAGAAGATGACCTAGTATTTGAAAAGAGGGTCATTACAAAAATAATAAGTTAAAACGAGGTCATTAGGGCAGGCCCTAATCCAATATGACTGGTGCTCTTATCAAGAGGGGAAATTTGGACACAGAGACAATCGTGCATAGAGGGAAGATGATATGAAGAGGCAGAAACACAAAGAGAACACCATGTGAAGATAGGGGAGTGAGGAATCTACAAGCTGAAAATTGCCAGCCATCTGCCAGAAGCCAGGAGAAAGGCATGGAAAACATTACTCCTTACAGCTCTCAGGAAGAACCAAACCTGCTGATGTAGAACTTCTTTTTTGTTACTTTATTACACAGCCCTAGGAAAACAATACAGACATTAATATATGACTTAAATTACTAGTTTCTAGTATACAAGAAAAACAGAAATAGACTTGGAGTAAATTTTCCAAATATCATTGTTTTTATTCCAAACAGAAGCAATTGCTTATAGTCCCTCAGAGGAAATTTCTTTTTTTTTTTGCGGTACGCGGGCCTCTCACTGTTGTGGCCTCTCTCGCTGCGGAGCACAGGCTCCGGACGCGCAGGCTCCGCGGCCATGGCTCACGGGCCCAGCCGCTCCGCGGCATGTGGGATCTTCCCGGACCGGGGCACGAACTCGTGTCCCCTGCATCGGCAGGCGGACTCTCAACCACTGCGCCACCACGGAAGCCCGGAAATATCTTTATATTTGAGCAAATACCTTTATGTTTCCAAAGGTGATATTCATAGCCAGGCTTCTCACCAAAATTGCTCTCCAACTTGTATCTCAGCTGCAAACCATCGTGTATTAACTCCTTAATTAGGTTCTTAGCCTTTATGAATGAGTAATCCTTCTTGTGATGGTTCCCAATGTGGCAAGGATATCACTATACAGTTCAAACTACAGTGACTTCCATATCCTTCTTATTTCTGAATTCTCTGTGTAGATGAAGGACTAACCCAAGAAAAGCCTGCTTCATTGTAATCTGTGACACCTCCTTTTCAATGTTAGTTCTTCCCAGTTAGACCCAAATGGCAAGTCATTTATCATGACTTCTGTCAAAACTGGTAGCCAAATGGAATTTCTACTAAAAGAAATGCTTTCATTTGTGACTTAAACATGTACTCTATTCTGAATAAATGTGCCATTTCCACTATATAAGAGTTTAGCCAAATTGTTGCCCTTGAGAGTAATAAATGTATTACCGGAATTATCACCTGAATGTTTCAGATCCAAAGGTGAGAAAGTTAAGTCTTGTTTCTGAATGGCTTCATTCTATCACTCACTATTGTTTCCCTTCCATAGGACTAAGAAGAAGAAATTTAGTTCGGTCTTAATTCAATCGCAAGAGCAACTCTGTTGAACCAACCAGAGCTAATTACTGTCCTGTGGGCAGTGTGTGCGTCAGTTGAATGAAACTGAAGACCTCTGACAGTGTTATGAAGAACCTTATTCAATCTCTTGCCAAACACTAAGAGTAACTGCTCGCCAGGGAAATTTTTTCCCCTGAATTTGAGATTGCAAAGCACCCTTTTTGCAAGAAACCTTGACTTCAGCAAAGGTGCATGTGAGCCCATATTTCCTTTTCATTTTCTGTGGATGTTGTCTCTTTCTATGTCTCTACCTTTCATGCATATTTGATCACTCTTTCCATCTGTTAAAAAAAAAAGTTCTGTTTCTTTCGGGCAAACACTGGCAAAATTCTTTTGCTTCACAGCATTTTCTAGACATGTTGACTTGGCTGTAGCAAAAGTGAAGTTCTCCAGAGAGAAGAACATGAATGATAACATACTGAAAAGGGGGCAATCTAAATTTAAACATGTTATTAGATCAAGTCTATAATTTAAGCCAAATGAATAATAGTTCATTTGCAAGATGAATTACTACATTTACATAACTTTTAAATCCCAAAGTTGCTATTCTTGATCCAATAAAGTCAGTAAGTCAGAAAGAGAAAAACAAATACCGTATGCTAACACATATATATGGAATCTAAAAAAAAATGGTTCTGAAGAATCTAGGGGCAGGACAGGAAGAAAGACGCAGGCGTAGAGAATGGACTTGAGGACATGGGGAGGGGGAAGGGTAAGCTGGGACGAAGTGAGAGAGTGGCACTGACATATATACACTACCAAATATAAAATAGATAGCTAGTGGGAAGCAGCTGCCTAGCACAGGGAGATCAGCTCGGTGCTTTGTGACCACCTAGAGGGGTGGGATAGGGAGGGTGGGAGGGAGACGCAAGAGGGAGGAGATATGGGGATATATGTACATGTATATGTATAGCTGATTCACTTTGTTATAAAGCAGAAACTAACACACCATTGTAAAGCAATTATACTCCAATAAAGATGTTAAAAAATAAATAAATAAATGAAATAACTGAAAACGTCACACACAGATTACTCTTCTACTTTTTTAGGAAAAAAAAAAAGACATGTTTCTCCAAGTCTTTCTAAAGGTTTCTAATCCACAACACATAGCCACAAACAATATAATCAGTCAACTGAGAGGTGGAGGAAGTTGTATAAATTAGTGAGTGGTAAGAAGAGGACACAGCCAAAGCCTGGTCTCAGGTAGCAACATTAGATTGAGGTAATTGTATATTTCAATCAATCCACTAAATTAACGAGCCCATACTATACACATTTATAGCATAAGACATACAGAAGATATGGTCATTATCCTGAAGGTTCTCATATCAACTTCAAGTTGAAGTACTGACTTCTCTCTCCCAGGCTAGCCAAGCTTTTATGACTGTCAGACATTTGGGAGAGGAAACGTTCTATTATTTACCTCCAGAAGAAAAGAAACATCATGGGGTTCGCAGAGGCCCTACCAATAGGAGTTGTAGTGTAGAAGTGGAGGTGGCCTCTACTTACTAAGTACATGTCCAAGTACCCGAGTTCTCATAAGAGAGAACATTCCATATATGCTGGTATCCAACTGTGCTAATGGAGAAATAAGCAAAAGACACCTGAAAAATATTACTAAAAACTTCTCATCCCTGGTCAGTTTGGGGATTTGAGAAAAAAAAGACATAGATGACAAATATATCTTAGGAACCAAATGCTCCTGTATTTCATTCCTGGATCCATCACTTATAAACTGTGTGACCTTAAGAAAATTTTCCTTATCTGCTTTTAGCATCTCAGTTCCATCACCTATAAAAAGTGGAAAACATCACTATCTACCTCATGAATTGTGATGATTAAAAGAGATAACATCTCTACGGTACTTAATTTAGAATTTGGCTCACAGGAAGCATTAGATAAACGTTGGCCCTATTGTAGTAGCAAAACACAACTGTCATATGCGTAATAAAATATATGTACATATATTTATACATATGCATATATAATATTACATACAATTTGAATTATATTACATAAATTATATGTATTACATATATATACACACACATATACACAGTCTAGTTCTATAACTGAATGGGTACAATTCAGTTAATGTTCAAAAAGCAGTTTGCCTGGACCAAAAGATCATTTACCCTAATCCAGGCAAGTAAATCCCTATTGTTAAGAGTCAATCCCATCATTTTCTGTCAAAGGAATAGACAAAATCCTGGGCCTGTGTGAGTTGGAAGGAGCTAAGTTAGAATCCTGACTCGACCACTTAATATATATGTGAGTTTGGGTGTAATGCTTTTTCTCTCTGTGTCCCTCATTGGTGAAATGAGGAAAATAAAAAAGTACTTAGCTCCTAACATGTACATTTTTAACAGAGATAATATGGGAGGAAAGTGGGCCCTGAGATGAGGCCAATAAGGCTGGTAGCTTATGCTGAGCCTTGTAATTCACGTTAAGGGGCTCAGGGGTGAGGGGGAGTGTGGGTTTTAAGCACCAGAAAGATGCTGCAAAGTTTGGGTCCAAGGGGCAACCAGGCACAAAAGTCCTACATGGGCTAGTTCGTATTTTAAGATGCTCACTCTGGCTACTGCAGGGAGAAATGATACAAGGTGAAAAATGGATATGGTGGAATTGAGGGCAATTTTGATGTTTTAAGATCATTTGTCTTTCATCTCGTGAAGGAAGAACACCTTGACTGTGATACTCAAAATGTGGTCACAGCACCAGCAGCATCAGATGGGAATTTGTTAGACATGCAATTTCTCAAGCCCCTGTGCAGACTTACTGAATCAGAAATTCTAGGGTTGGGGAGCAATGTGTGTTTTAACAAGGCTTCCAGGTGATTCTGATGCACTTCTAAAGTTTGAGAACCACTGCCTTAAGAGAACAAAATTGCTTCCAAAGGCAAGACTTAGCAAGGCACGGAAAGATGGTAATAATGTCACTTCACTTCAAGGTCAAGATTCCGGAAAATAAGAGTAGATGTAGAAAGAGAACAAAGACGGGTATTGTTTGCATTGACAAATATAATTCAGGTTTTTCAAATTCCTTATTACATCACCAACAATGTACTCCTGATGGAGTAATTAGCAGCTTGAGAGAAAAGTAGTTAAACTCTAGTTTGAAGGGCCAAAACAAAAATAACAAGTTTAAAATTTCTTAGTAATTGCTAGGTAGCGTAATGATTGTTACATGAGAAGAAAAACCATAAATCAGTATCTAGAACTACCCCAAACCAAAATTCCTTCTAGTCCTGTATTTCTGTGATTCCACGGACAGAAAGAGAATTTTAACTCTGGTATTTGACAGTTTAGTATTTAGACCCAGATGACTATATCTGAATATTCAAAATCTGAGGCAAAAATTTCTATCTCAGTTTTAACCCAAAGAAGTACACTTGAACAGAGATATTATTGAAGGCTGATGGGATGCAACTCATGATGTACAACAGTGAAAGGGCACAGCTTATCAAAAATAAACAGGTATAACTGGAAAAGGAAGAAGTTATATACAGCGTAGGAATTCATAGTTGAAAGTAGAAATGTGGTAGAAAAAATTTGCATGTCAAGAAGAAAACCAAATTTGACAGTAACAATGAAAGAGTACTACAGACTTCCAGACCAGAGAGAGAAGACAGATGATGCTTTCCTTAAACAGATAAAATACTTGGAGAGGGTCAAGATACAATAGTGATGGGGACTCTAATTATCCTTACGGCTCTTGGAAGACATTCAATTCCACAACAGAATGTAAAATATGTTTTCTTGTCTTAATAGCAATTTTATCCTTCAGACAGGAATGGAAATCACCTGAGAATCCATTATTCTGGCTCTAATTTTGACTAACAAAGAAATGGTTTGTTATGAAATTATATTTGAAATTTATGGAGAGGCCATTTTGCTTGAGGGATTATAATAACAAAGGAATAGAAATATTCATAAAATATTCTTTGGAAGAGCACTTACTTTTGGATGTGGATATTTATGCCATGCCACTCATTATTCTTGGAAGACTCTTAGAATAATAAAATGTCATCTATGTCAATGACTTTGTTCTGGCAGTGAAGCTATTTCTTCATCTAGACAAGATGTACATCTGATTGCTTGATCAGGTACCTTCTATTTAATTGAACTCTAATTGGGTGATGAATGCGAAGACCTTTAACTGTTGGTCTCCAAATATCTATGTTAGCTTAGGCTTTACCTAAAAGGATGGTTCTCAAACTTTAGAATCACCTGGAAGACGCTCCTTTTTTTTTTAACATCTTTATTGGAGTATAATTGCTTTACAATGGTGTATTAGTTTCCGCTTTATAACAAAGTGAATCAGTTACACATATACATATGTTCCCATATCTCTTCCCTCTTGCATCTCCCACCCTCCCACCCTCCCTATCCCACCCCTCTAGGTGGTCACAAACCACCGAGCTGATCTCCCTGTGCTATGCGGCTGCTCTGGAAGACTTTCTAAATCACAGAATTCTGGACTCCATCCCCAGAGTTTCTGTTTCAGTAGGTCCACTGTGGGGCCTGAAATTTGCATTTCTAACCAGTTCCCAGATGCTGATGCTCCTGGTTGCCCAACCACTTTAGAACCTCAGATCTAATGAAAGAAACAATGTCATGTTGAAGCCCCTCTAACTCAACTTTCCAATTCTCCTCTTTCTGCCTAAAGAGGAAACACTCCCTAGTTTCTGAACCCTGTCTAGGCATTAGGAGCTCCTCTAGGAAGTTTTAAAAACACCTATGTCCAGGGTCCCTCTGCCCTTGGTTCTAATTGAATGAATGCTTTTCCAACCTGACCATTAGTTAAAACTTCCCAGGTGGTTCTATTCTCCAGCCAGTGTGGAGAAACTACTGACCTTTAGGCTAATAGGTCTTGAGTGTTTAGCTCTTCAACCTGATCCTGTTGGCATCATCAGCTGAAAGCTGTCAGCTAGTCAACTTACCCTCAAATCCTGAGGTAATTAGGTGAGGAAGCACACTGAAAGGGTTCCTTTGTTGTAATAAGAACTGATTAACTAGATCACAGTTACCATGACCTAGACACCACAATTTTGAGTTGACATATCCAATACTAAGCATCTTACTGCCACATCATCAGCAAACAAGTACGTCTTGACCATTTACAGCATACAAGGGAAGACAGCCCTTTGTATGCATTCTGCAGGTAAAGAGAGAGAACCACTATGTCACACACATGGACTCTGGTTGTTGGCTTCCTGTCATCATTTTCAGAGAAAACAATGTTAGGTATTGCCCTGGCAAATCCCTTTGAAACAGTCGGGGGCTGGGAGGACAGGACTGTTGTAATCTATTGTAAAGGACAACACACAATGGGTGCTCATATGTGACTGAGTAATTTAACAAAGTCCGATCATTTTAAGCAAGTGAAATTTAAACAAATGTAAGCCCCTTATTTATAAAAATGTTTTCCTTGGTTTTGAAATCGATGAGACTGTCAATTCTACATATATGTTTTTTAATCAGTACTTAGCATTGTTTTACCTCTGAAACCAGACTGAATTGTTGCATATGGCAAAATGGGGGAGTGATTTTTAATTCTATATTGTTCATTTGATTATGAGTTTCCTTATTTATTTGTCCTAAGGGAAACATTTCTCAAATCAGTGGGCTAGCATACTAAGAACACATTTATTATATCATTTTTTCCTCAGGACCATGTTCAGGAACAAACTGATAAGTATTGATAGGATTGATATATATGGATAATATATTATCCACCTTCTTAACAATGAAGAAAGATTATCTTCATGATGGCTGCATGCATTATCAGTAATTCACCTACAAGAAAGGGACATATTTAACCATTGAATTATTGTGAGACTATCATATAGCTTTATTGAAACAATTGATCATATTTGCATCTAGATTAAGGAAAATATATTAATCTGTATTTGTAATGGGAAATAGGCATTTTCATAACACTAGGACAAATATTTAAATATATGTGACTAAATTTTCAACACAAGTTCTCAATGTTTATTGCTTTAATCTGTGCATATTTTCCTCAATTCAATAAAAAACTTTTACAAAAATATGTAATGTTATGCAAGAACTTTTGTGTGCTTACTAAATATTAAACTTCAGCACTTACAACAGAGAGAATCTAGAAATGCCAAGGAAAGAGTGTAGAAAAATCATCTCAGAAACTCTGGAATTTACTTACAGAGCCCAACTCCAGAGTGCTTGCTAAGTGTTGTGTTTCTTTCCAGAAGCAAAGAAGTCATCATGCAACAAGAGTATGAGCAATAACCAAAGAAAGGCAATTTTTAAGAGTGCCTAAAATGTGCATTTTAAATGGACATGGGATGGAACTCTAATGAGATCTTGTGCAATTTACGGCAATAGCAAAATTTTTTTTAAAAAGTAAGCTAGACACGAGCATTCATTTCCAAAAAGAGAGAAGGCTGCAATTATCTTAAATACCTAATCAAACATTAAGTATGCAAAACTGATCTCTAATTTTAAGGATTTTATTTGTCCATTTTAAGAATTACATTGGACTGATATTTTCTTTAGATGAATATATTTTCCAGATAGACAGGTAGAGATATAAATATATATATATGTATATATAGGTATAAACAGAAAATAGATAGCAAATATAGATGCTGCTTTTTTTTTTTACTTTTAAGAAGTATTTTCCAGTCTTCTTCTTGTCAAAATAACATAATTTTCCTGAAGCAGCACCAAATTTAGATAGTCTGAGTTCTAATGATTAAGGCATGAGATGAAATTTATTTCCTTCTATAATACTAGCTCCAGCCAGCTGTATCAGCAGTATCAAGCACTCTGGAGTTGAATTAAAGACGTTATTCGATAAGAGGTATAAAGAACTGATATATATTTTTTAAAGTGTAGGGAGAAGATGGTAAAATGAATGAGTAGTGATTCTACAGCTTAGTCATCCAGAAAGACAAGAAAAGACAACAGGTATGGGAGAGAAAATAGAGATGGGGTGGGACAGGACGACAGTTGTAGATGTCTTCGCCTATGCATAATTCTTATCACACAGCATATGCTCAATAAAATTGTATTGACTGACTTGATAAAGACTATATTTATGGTATTATGTTATGATTTTAAACTTTCAGGGAAATTAAAATAAGAAATAAGACCTTATACAGATACTAAACATGAGAAAAATTATAAAACAAAAATATAAGTAATTTTAACAATACACAGAATCCCTCATAGTTGTATCTGTTGCTCCTCAAATCAAATCGTGTTCATTAAAACAGACAAAGATGTACTTCCTGACTTATTTCCTCAATAGGGAGTCTTCCCTGCACCCTCTGCCTTGCTCTTCAAAATACTCACCTCCTATAAGCTAGATTTAATATTTGAAAAAAGAAAGGGAAAAAAAGGAAAGAAAAAAAAAAGAAAGGAATTAGATCATGCTACTCTCATATTTACATTTTCCCAACAGTTTCCCATTGTACTTCAAAAACAAACTGTGTATCATGAACTACAAACCCCTGCATCATTTGGTCTCTGTCCACCCCAACCTCCTACCTCCAACTAATCTTCCCCTCTCCCCCTGTCCCATTGTACTAGGACCCTCTTCTCAGTTCCAGAAATACACCAAGCTCTTTCCCACCTCAAGGCCTCCAGGGGCGCAGCTCATTCTGCGTGGATTATCAGACTCCTCCTTCTTTGCCAGGGTCACCACTCCGTTAGGTCCCAGCTAAATCCTGAGTGTAAGTAGCTTTCCAGGTGTTAATCTCTCATTGCTCACTGCTGCTCCTTTCATAGTACTTATCACAGGTGGGAGTTATATAATTGTTTCTGTGGCCATTGCCAGTCTCCTTTAGCGTGGTGTCTCCATGTGGGTGGAAACTGCTTCTGTCCGGTTCACCACTTTATACTCAGCACCTGTAGCAGAAAGCCTGCCATACAGTAGGTGCTCAGTAATTCTGAGATGAACTTAAAAATTACAGTAATAAGTGCCAGGATTCTACTTAAATTATCTAGATAAACTGTATTCTTTACTTCAGAAGTGAAATGACAATTTAACGGCAAAGGAAAATTCAGTTCTACCTAATTGTCTGTAAAAAAGCAAAAGTTACTACAAAAAGCTAACAAAACTCTGGAATTGGGACAATGAGAATGAATCCATTTTGTGCCCTATATGTGAAACTTTGAAGCCTGAGTAAGAGTAAAATATTTTATTCACCTAATTTTTTATATTTTATTTCATTGTAGTAAGAACAATTAACATGAGATTTACTCTCACCGAATTTTTAAGTGTACAATACAGTACTGTTGACTGTAGGTCCAATGTTGTACAGCAGATTTCTAGAGTTTATTCCTCTTGTGTAACTGAAACTTTATGTCCATGGATTAGTAACACCTCATTTCCCCCTCCCCTTATCCACTGATAACCACCATTCCACTCTTTGATTCTATGAATTTGACTATTTTAGATAACTCATGTAAGTGGAATGATGCAATGTTTGTCTTTCTGTAACTGGCTTATTTCTCTTAGCATAACATGCTCAAGTTTCATCCATGTTGTTACATATTGCAAAATTTCCTTCTTTTTTTTAAGGCTGAATGATATTCCATTGTATGTATATACCACCTTTTCTTTTTCCACCCATTTGCTAGGTTGTTTCCACATACTGGCTATTGTGAATAATGCTACAGTGAAGGCAAGAATCCTAATTTCAATTCTTTTGAAGAAATACCCAAAGTAAGATTGCTGATTGTATGGTAGTTTTATTTTTAATCTTTTGGGGGACCTCCATATTGTTTTCCATAGTGACCTCACAATTTTACATGCCCACTAACAGTGTGCAAAGGTTCCGATTTCTCCACAACTGCAACACATTGTCTTTTGTATTTTAAACTTGTTTCTAAAATTTGAGTTTTTAAAATCTTCATAAAGATTCAATTGTAAATAACAGTAAATCAAGCTCTCCATCTTTTAAAAATAGTTACTGGGGAAATAAATAAAAACTTATGTCCAGCCTCCTAGTCTAAGTCAACAGGTGTAGTGATGATTTGATGAAGAGCCGAATGATAGCTGATACTTTCAAAAAGCCAGTGTCACATGACGAGGGAAAAGTAATTCAAATGCTTGCTCAGAACACAGTCACAATTTTAATTTTAAATTTTCAGCGCAAAAGAAAAAAATGTTCTGCAGGATTTTCTTTGCATTTACAAAGACTACTGTTTAAGGAGGAAGAGAAAATAGCAATTAAAAACTGTTTAACAAATATGGGCAAATGACCATACGAAATCTTAATAACCAGAAGCATTGAACCATGTTGATTTGGGCTCATAAAGTGGTCTTTACATGATTGGAAAATACAAGGGCTCTTGTCTGCTGTTCTGAAGTGCATTTGTGTAAGTCAAGAATTGCAACAAGAGAATTGTTCTTGGCTTTATAAATACTTCCCATGAACTTTTGAAATCAGATGTGGTATCTTTATGTACACAATAACCACAAGGATAATAACTGCAGATGGTATGTGAACTCTAAATCTGTAGCCTTCTGGGATTTTTCATTCCTAATTTTTGTTATCATAAGCTTTTTACCAATATACTATGTAGACAGATTCCATTTTTAGATATCTTGAAAGCAAAGGAAAAGATCCTATGTAATCTCTACTGTCCTAAGCATTTCGGTTTACTTATCTAATAGAGAAATGTAGTGGTATGTTAAGGTACTTAAAACTTTATTTTAGGGAGTTGATTAAAAGAATTAAAAAATTAAAGTATAATTCTTTTGAAAGTCTCCATTTTCCTGCTTTGAGGAAGTGCCAGAATAACGATAATATATGGAGGGATTTTATATTCTCCTCTTAAATTTCATACATGACATCTTGATATAATTCCCCAATGATCCCCAAGTCAGGGACTTTCCCAGGAGACAAAAATGTCAGTTAATAACTCCAATTAATCCAATTAGTTTTTTAATAAAAGGAATTTTAGATAGAGTCTGAATGCTTATTGGAAACTAAACAAGCCCCAAACCTACCTAGAGATGGAGATGGAAATGGAGGTGGAGATGAAGATGTGGAGATGGAGATGGGGTTGGAGATGGAGATGGTGATGGAGATGGAGAAACAGAGGTAGAGGTAGAGGTAGAGGTAGAGATAGAGAGAGATTTTCATGAACATAAGTGAAAGCACAGACCAAATGTAAATGGCACCTGTCAGAAGTTTTAAAGTGTTTATGCTATTCATTTACAAAAATATGTTTCTTAATTTATCACTGAGATGATGAGTGCTTTGTTGGATACAGATTGAAATAAATGCTTACAAGAGACATGACCAAAATGTGACAGTATATCAATAAGCAATAATAACCAAAAACAGAATTACCATATGACCCAGCAATCCCACTACTGGGCATATACCCAGAGAAAACCATATTTTAAAAAGACACATGCACCCCAATGTTCGTTGCAGCACTATTTACAATAGCCAGGTCATGGAAGCAATGTAAATGCCCATTGACAGATGAATGGATAAAGAAGATGTGGTACATATATACAATTGAATATTACTCAGCCATAAAAAGGAATGAAATTGGGTCATTTGTAGAGACGGGGATGGACCTAGAGATTGTCATACACAGTGAAGCAAGTCAGAAAGAGAAAAACAAGTATCATATATTAACACATATATGTGGAATCTAGAAAAACGGTACATATGAACCTGTTTGCAAAGCAGAAATAGAGACACAGATGTAGAGAACAAACATATGGACACCAAAGGGGGAAAGTGGAGTAGGGGTGGGGGGGTTGGGGGGGGCAGTGGGATGAATTGGGAGATTGGAATTGACATATATACACTAATTTGTAGAAAATAGATATATAATAAGAACCTGCTGTATAAAAAATTGATTAAATTAAATTTTAAATAAGGAAGTTTAAAAAAATAAAAGAAATGTAGTATAAGCCTCCTAAAAAAAAAAGAAGCAGTCATAACCAATAACCAACAATTAATATACATGGCACTCTAAAATTTGTCAGGTAAGAGGATTTGGGAAGCCAAAAGTCACATACAAGAGAAATATTTAAAATTAAGTCCTCTACTTATTGTTATTTATTTGCACATATTTATGCAGGTCACAGCCTTATGTTTTGGCAAACTAACATTTTATGTATCTTCAATGAGAATGTCATTATTTCCCAGTAAAAGAACTCAATATTGCTACTTATGTCAGGAACGAAATGGAAGGACATAATCCTGATTTCTATACCTACTTCACTTTTTTTTCTTTTCTTTTGACCCAGAGAAGTGTCCCCTGTCCATTTAAGATTAATCCTTCCATATGTGATCTTTGTATGATTACTTCCCAGTAACCCAGCACTGATCCCTCTCCCTCTCCATTGTTGCCTCAGAGATGTTCAAATTCCCCCCAATCTTTGAGCAATCATTTTCCTCTCTTTATTTTGCTAAAAAATTTCACTTGGTATATTTCTCCTACTTCCAGTTCCATCCCAGCTGCTCACTTTCCCTGAAAATTGGCTTTTGCCTCATTCCCACCTGAGGCTACTCTCTATAAAGTCTCCTTCTAATCATAAAATTCAGTTGTTTTCTAAATCCTCATTCTCCTCCTGAACATTACTGACAAACAATTTTTTCATGAGAAAAGAAACCAACCCTTCTTTCCTTGACAATAAACCCCCAATCTCTCTTTCCTTAAAGAGCATTTACTTTAAAAACATGCAACTGTAAATTCTTTTTTTGCCCCTCTAAGGTATAAATCTTCTCCTAGCCTCTTTCCAGTTTCACAACCTAGGAATGCCTTTCTCTAGGACCTGGAATTATCTCTTTGGTAGATAATCGAGAAAGATAAAGCCCCCTATCTCCCCGTTTCTGTGAGAAGGTAGGAGCCTAACTTCAGTGAGTGTCAATTAGCAAACACAGATGGCTTCATCGCACTAACCAGTGCTTTCCCTCTGGCAAACCTGGGTACTTAACAACTCTCCTGTCTTTTGTTTCAATGGAGTTGAGGTGACTCTCTCCTAATTGCAGCAGTCTTTAATAAAGTCTTCCTTGCTTGCTTAATTCCATCAGATGCAATTTTTCTTTGACGACTGTCACCTCAAAGAATAAATTAAAATAATGCTTAATTTATGCATGTCAGATTCAGAAAATAGAGTTAAGAAAAACAAAGCTTTTTTACATGCTATTCTGAACCAGTTAGTCCCATTAAAGGCAAATCCATATCCTTTAATAACTTGTCCCTGAGTGTCATTATCAAAGACAGATGACTGGGCTGAATTGGACAGAATGCTGAATTCAGGATAGAATTCATTCATTTGGTCATTTTTTCATCCATTCAATGAGATTCTTTTGGCAACTTCTAAATACTAGGCACTGCATAATAGGCATTTACTATTAGAAAGATAATAATATCAGGTCTCCTCCCACATGGACCTCACAATCTAGGCAAGGGTGACAAAATGTAAACAGTCATTACAGTACAATGTGATCAGTGCTCCTGAGAGCTCTGATGACAAAAATTATTCCAACCTCATCCCTGTCATATGCCTCAACTCTCCATGGATAGTACTTCCTTGTGAAGCAGCCCAGTCCCAACACCAACCAGCAGGTGGCTTCTTAAAGATTCCAGGAGGTAAAGTTTCTCCATCCAGGTGCCCATACTTCAGAGCCTTGTTCACTGACTGCTCAATGCAAACGGCTTTGTAAGATACTGTTCTGACCTCTAATGTTTTTGTTTGTTAACTTAAATGTCTCTTCCATTTCTCTTACTATTCTGTTAGATGAATAGCAATTAACTTTCACTTATGCTTACTCTGACCTTGAGTAGTTTGTATATTAAGGTTAGAAACTGATATTAATAAATGGCACTGGAATTTAGAGCAATTAAATAATGGTTTTCTCAAAACTGATATTCTTTCACTTAACTGTTTCCATTTTTAGGAGAATAAAATGCCAGAAATTATGAGACCCGCAACAAATACTAGTCACCTTTACACTAGGATTATATATCTGCTTTGAAAGAGTTGAGTTTTGTTGGTATCTTTCTTGCTTGTGGAACAAGAGGAGACAATCTTTTCTTACTGATTTACTGTGCTTGTTGCCATGGTGACAAATCCATAGTTCCCAGGACATCACTATTTTGAACTCTGAATCTTTTGACCCTCTGAAAACAGCAACATAGAAAAGGTAGAAAAGCAAGTTCTAAAATCCCTCAAGTGGAAAAAGTTATGAAAATGCATGTTTTGCTATGTTCCAAACTATATCCAATGTAAATTTCCAGCATTTCAGAAGGGAAAAGTACAAATAGGCTCTGTGCCTTGAATTACCAAACTATTGTGAGACTAGTTTTATGAAAAATTTTGTTAGAACCTGTCCCCAGGCCTCCATGCATAACAACTTTGACCTTAGAAAAGGCATCTTATTAGATATTTGGTTTTTGAGTTTAAAAAGCATGCAGAAGAATAGGTCTTTTCCTACAGAAATCTTACAGTTAATTTGCATAGTAAGATTTCTAAATAGAAAATACAGAAAAGAAAGATAAATACTTCCTATAAATAACAGTTTTTCTTAAAAAAAAAAAGAGGGGGAAGATCTTTTAAGGTTAAGGTACACTTTAAGGTAAAAATGAACTGGCCAGATCTCAGCACATTTCATTCATTTATGCATTTGTTCATTAATTCCCAAAATATTTATTGAGTGCCTGCAATGTGTCCATGTTGTTAGCACTGAAGACATAAAAATTACGAATTGTGTCAGTCATCTTTGGTCTTGTAAAGTTCCCATTCCATAAGGCAGGGAAAAAGTAAACATATATATTTGATTATACATATATATAAATATATATATAGATGTCAGTACATATGCATATACAGTAAGTCCCCTACATATAAACCTTCAAGTTGTGAACTTTCAAAGATGCGAATGTGAGTTGGCATGTCCAGTCACGTAAGTTAGTTCACTTGTCTGGCGTACATTGTCATGTGCGTGCATCCTCTACAAGTAGTTGTGCTTTTGTGTACTTTACTGTACAGTACTGTACAGAGTACAGTAGTAGAGTATCTTGATTTCAAGCCCAGGATGTCATCTATGATGAGAAAAAAAAAGCTACTACCCAGACATCACTGGATCATTTTTTCAAGAGGGTAGATAGAATTGAATCCAGCAAGGAACCAGAACCCGTGAAATCAATGTCAGGGGTGAGTGAAATTGCAGCTTGCCCTCTGTCTCCTATTGCTGACGATCCTGCAGCTCTACCATCTCCGCTCTCTCCTCCAGTCAGTAACCCTTCTTGCCTGTTCACTCAGTGCCAGCCCCTGGATGCCCGCTGTTGTACTGTACCACTGTGCTTTTCAAGGTACTGTGCTGTAAGATTAAAAACGTTTTATTTTTTGTGTTTGTTTATTATGTATTATTGGTGTGAAAAGTACTATAAACCTCTTACAGTACAGTACTATACAGCCGACTGCGTTAGTTGGGTACCTAGGCTAACTTTGTTGGACTTACAAACAAATTGGACTTACGAACGTGCTCTCGGAACAGAACTCATTTGTACGTAGGGAACTTACTGTATACGTATATATATTTACTATATTTACACAAACACAGACATACAACTTTGGGTAGTAACTAGTGCCAGGAAAGAAAACAGTGACATGACAGAGATGACAGTGGCGTGCTCAGGACCAAACAAAAGGCAAGTGGATCTGGTAAATAGAGTGAGTGGGGGAGAGGGGTAAAGGGAAGGAACGAGGCCAGGAGCCAGATCTTGTAGAGCCTTTAAGGGTATTTTTAAGTATCTGAGTGTATTCAAAGTACAGCGGGAAGTCATCAGAGGGCATTAAGCAGAAGCATAAACACAATGAGACTTGCATTTCTAAAAGTAGCTGCTGGACATTTTATTATTTACAGCACTAATTAGATTATATATTTAGAAGTTATCGAGAAGTTTAATTTTTCACAATGTTGTATGATTTGGTCATTAAAATGGACATATCATCCATGCATAATTCTAATGATTGCTGGAACCAGTTGCATGTCTAGACAGGACATCAGTATGAATCACCTTAATTTTTGTGTGTCCTAAGCTTTGACTATTGTAATGCTGCTGCTGACAACAACGATAGTGAAACTACCACTAGCAGAAGGTACCATCTCTTAAGAACTTACCAGGTTTCAGACAGCATACTGAATGATCTGTATAATACATTACGTTTAATCCTTACCAAAACCCCATTCAATGTCCATTTTATACATGAGTAAACAGTCTTGGAATGATTAAGTGGCCTTCCTGACTTCAAGCAGATTAGATAAAGAATTAGGAGTTGATTCAAGATCTAACTCCCTAAAGCAAACTCTTAACCATTGTACCTTTCTGCCTTGAAATGTAATCTGGTGATTAATTAGTTTCTTTTAGAAAATCTGAACCCAACATTTTCTTTTTAATTTAAATTTAAAATTTTCTTCACTAAGTAGATATGAAAACAACTTTTGATTTTGAGTAGAAAACATATCTAGAAATCCATTATTCATTATTTTTTCTTTCTCCAAGATGTAACATTAGAACAAATTACAATTGCGGCACTGCCATTTAATCTACAAAGTTTTGGTCAAGATAGTACTTTTTTACTGATTCACTAAAATATGTTAATTTTTAAAGTGGCCATCAACAAAACAAATTCACTATTAAATCAATGGTATTTCAACCAATAAGAAAAACAGAAAGAAACTAAACCTGCTATAGTGTTTTCTGTCTTGATTGACATTGTGCCAACCTCTTATAAATGAGGGAGTGAGTGATTCACACTTTACCCATTCTCCAAATTCTAACGAGTTAAACCTCTTAAATTACTAAATATATCTTTCCTTAATAATTAATTCATCTGTGCCTTTCTCTCAGAATAACTGGGGCCTGAATACAGCCAGAAATAATTCAGTTTTCCCCTTAAAAAAAAAAAAAAAAGAGGGCTAGACACTGTTGTCTCAGTACCAGCCTGAAGCATTCTGCTGGACCTCCAGCCAGCACACCACAGAGACCACTTTATTCTTTGCAGATTGATTTTTACTTAGAATTTATAAATGTCTTTTAACTACTTTCACTTTCTACTTAACAATAATCATCTAATGTTCACTACCATACAGTCTCTGTTGAAAAAAAAACCAACTAATAATCACATATGATTTCCATATTCATTTCTCCCTCTTGCCTCTCTATCAGCTGCCTCACATCAACACACCTTGACAGCACCCATCCACACACATTGCTTTGCGGGGAAGAGTAAGAAAAGAAGAAAAAGAAAAAAATATCAAATGATTCTCCAGTCCTCTGATTCTCATTAGATTCTTTCTGATGATTCCTCTAACAGCAGGGTGATTAGCTTAACATTTGGAAAAATGACAACGAGATGTTGCCACTCTCATTTTATGATGATGTAAGATGAGTTGTCAAATAACTGAAGGGAAATTCACGGCAAGCTTACAGGGCCTCTCTCTTATACCCCAGCACACATATAATATGGAAAGATAGGCTGTCAATCATTCTTTAGTGAATCATTATTCAGTCACTTCTGTGCCTTCCCTCAAATATCATTTGAGTAATTTCAATGTGCTATGGACCAAAAGGATGCTCCTTTTGCCCGATCCTCCTTGCAAAACACATAGATTTTGGAGGAGGGAGATAACACAACGCAAATACCACAGTACAGGTCTGAATACAAGTTCATGAAGAGGGGTGCAGAGTTCCATATTAGATCAGAAAATGAAGAGTCACTTTAACTAAGATGATTAGGGAAAGCTTTATGGAAAGTAACACCTAATCCTTTGAGGAAGGGAAGGATACTGACCGGCAGATTAGGGAGGGAGGGGTTGTTGAGGAAAGCATTAGCGGAAGAAGAAAACGCACGAACAAAGTAAATTTACTGTGGTAGAAATAGCATGGGCCTCTGAGTCTGGGATGCAAGTGTCAGTGGAAGTCCTTTCACTTATAATCACACTGTCCTCAATCTCCACATCTGTACAATGAGGATTGAGCTAGATCATCTTCAAGTTTGCTTCAAGTTCTAAAATTCTATGATTTTTTAAAACCCAGAGGTAGTCACAGAGCATGCTTGGAGAAAGCAAAGCTTATCTGAAGACTATTTGATATACACAGGTGCTGAGAAATGAGCTGGGAAGACTTGATTAGGGCCATAGGGTATTTGGATGCTGGTCAAGGAATTGGGTCTGTACATAGCAGTCCAGGGAAATCCAGTGAAGATATCCCAAACCACCCAAGATTTGTTTCACATCAATCTGATAACAGTTCGTAGGGTGGAAAGGGGCCAAGAGGTGTGATTAGAGTAATAATTTAAATGGCTATTATAATAAGATCAAGTTAGGACTAGTAAGTGTGAGAACTAGCGCTATCATGGTAGGAATGGAAATCATGGTATCCACCTGAGAGACTGTGAGAAAGCTGCATCTATTCAAGAAGAGCCTGATTTACTAAGTCATTTGGAGATACACCTCAAGAGAAGTACTCTTTGTCATTAAAGTCAACCGCATTTATGAGTCTCAAGGCTGGAATGTTTGAAGTCACTAGGAATTGTCAGCCTCCTCGTATTACCTGTTATTTTGGCCTTTCCTCTTGCCTGTGGTGTCTGTCTAGGACCTCACGATGCTTTACAGAAGAAAGAGCAGTATGTGTCCCCAACAAGGTGGTAAACAAGCATTGGCTGCTGGCTCCTTCCCTCAACTCACTCACAAGTGTCAGAACCATAGCATTTTTTGTAAGTGTCTTTCTGCCACAGTAACAGGCAAATAGAAAATAAAAAATAGATCAGAATATGAAGTCCAGGACTAGGCCCAGGAGGACCTGAAATATAGCAAGGCTGGTACTTCAAAACGAGGAGGAAATGATAGGTCATTTGGTATATTGTATTAGGAAAACGTGCTCATTGTATGGAGAAAAACAAGGTTGTGTGCCTACCATATGCTCTGTATAAAGGGAAAAGAAACTCCAATATACAATAAAAAGTTAAAAAAGAAAAGATGCCGTTCCACATTTTTTAATTACAACTTCTGAATCAGCGTCCTGCATAATAAATTTCATATTCTCTTTGAAAACGAAAAAACAATTATGTATTTTAAGTATGAATTTCTTGAACTTCTATGAGACGTTTGTATAATAAAGAGGCCGAGGCTATATTGCCTAATGGAAAATAATGTAATGCCTTCCCCTGCCCTGATGTTACTTTAGGAGCTGGACAGAAGGCCATAGTTAAATTTCGGCTGCTTTCATGATTCCGTGTGTAAGGAAGGTCTAACTCTGATTATAGTAACACAATGGTTTATAGCTCTGAAGTGATTTAATTTTGTAAATTAGAAAGATGTTATGTGTTAAGTTACTATGATGCTCTATAGTTCCTAAGTGAATTCATCAGGAAAAATGTCTGCAAAAGTCAACCATTCTAAGACCCTCAGTTTCATTTTCAGCAATCTAAAAATCTGCAAGCTGGGGAAAATACACTTTCACCAGACGGAGTCAACAAGCAGCTAATCTGCTTGGCAAACATTATGAAGATAACCTGCTTAACTAATCTTTGGATCTGACTCTCCCTATCCCATCATCACCTGAGCAGCCAGTTATTATTGACATTTGATGTTACATTAACGACAAGAAAGTTGAGCCTATAAACACGTATCAAAATAAAAAGTTAAAATTTAGTGATTTTTTTTTAAAAGAATGAGAAACATAAAGAATGGAGAGTTAGAACACCACATAGGTTATTTTAAACCCAGCATCTTATATACACCCTCAAAAATCATCTAGGAACTAGTTAACAACTGTAGCGAGATAGAGCAAAGATATTTTTGGTGTGTTATTTCTTTTTTATGTAGGACTACATTTTCTTCTTTTAAGCAACTCATTATTTAATAGTATACAATTCTTGAACTCAGTAATAGCTTTAAAGGATAGATGTTTTAAGATTTTTCAAAATTAAAATGTTGGGCTTCCCTGGTGACGCAGTGGTTGGGGGTCCGCCTGCCGATGCAGGGGGCACGGGTTCATGCCCCGGTCCGGGAGGATCCCGTGTGCCACGGAGCAGCTGGGCCCGTGGGCCATGGCTGCTGAGCCTGCACATCCGGAGCCTGTGCTCCGCAGCGGGAGAGACCACAGCAGTGAGAGGCCTGCGTACCGCAGGAAAAAAAAAAAAAAATTAAAATGTCATTCTTCTCTAACAGTTAAAACATGAGTGCAAAATTAACTACGTTTAATTTCCCATTTCTCATCCAAGACTACTTTCTGTTCTTATGAGTTTGACTACCATAGATAACGGATATGAGTGGAATCATACAGTAATTGTCTTGTTGTAACAGGTTTATTTGACTTAGCATAAGGTCATCAAGGTTCATCCATGTTGTAACATGTGTCAGAATGCTTCTTTTTTGAAGGTTAAATAATATTCCATTGTATATGCATACCTCATTATTTTTTCCATTCATCCATCTATGGATACTGGGTTGCTTCCTCTTCTTGGCTATTGTGAATAATGTTGCAATGAACATGGGTGTGCAGATATCTCTTTGAAATCTTGCTTTGAATTATTTTGCATATATGTACCTAGAAGTGAGATGGCTGGGACATATGGTAGTTCTATTTTTAATTTTTTAAACAACTTCCTCACTGTTTTCCATAATGGCTGCACCATTTTACACACCCAGCAACAGTGCATAACGGTTCCATTTTTCTGCATCTTCAAGAACACCTGTTATTTTCTATTCTTTGTTAGTAGTCATGCTAGTGGGTATAAAACAAGACAAACTTCTAAGTGGAAAAAGAGAGAGGGGAAAGATCTGGATTTCTGGTACTTAAACTAACACTTGTTGACCACAAGTTTAATGCGAGCCAACAATTTAATGGCTACTAGAGTGCTGCTTTAATTTTAGGCTATGTGAATCGAATTGAGAGTTCAAATCATGGTTGGTAGGTAAGACTCACTCTGCACTGAACTACTTAGACCATATTAGAATATTATTTTCAATTTTTATCATTTTATAAGTAACAAAGTAGAATGTGGTTTGAGAAATTTTATTGGGATGATGAGAGGTATGCATATCTTTGATTAAGAGAAACAACTTGAAGGAATTAGGAACTCTATTGGGTAGAAGAGAGGCCCACAGGGAGATACAATAGTTATTTCAAATATGTGAGATTATCAAGCAGGAGACTACTTGTTCTTGATGCTCTAAAAATCAAAATGAAGACTGAAATATGAAAGAACCTAAAAATACCATCATTTAGGACTGCCTGATAACGGAATGGGCTCATTTGGCATGCTGATTATCTCCTTTTCAGTTGACGGTCCAAGGAGAGAGTCAATGACAGTTCCCAGGATATTGTAAAGAGGAAGTTACAATATTATGGACTCTAAACCACTTTCACTCACTATACCATAATTACATTTCAAAATAGTGGAATAAAATAGTTCTGAATTTCATGAAACTAACCTCTTTCCCAGTTCTACCAAGGAGCACATATGTACACACATCCACACTCAAAGAGAGATTTTAAAAAATCTCCTAGGAACCAGTGTCAGTTCCCCCCCCAAATATCTTTCCCATTCCTCATGTGAAATAATTACCAGAAAGCTTAGCCAAAATGATAAATGGAAAAGATAAAAATCAACACTAATGCCCATTAGTATTTCTCACATTCTCAGCTTTTCAAATTTGATTGATCATTTTTGTCACTTTCAAGATGCCTTTATACAAGTTATCTTTGATAAACTGCATTTTCCAAATGCTACTGACATGTAGCATACTGCAGTTAAAGTCCGCTGCTGGGAATGGCTGTTTTTTGTCCATCAGATAAATAAAGTAGGCACGGGTTTGGGTTTGGCAAAACAAAAAATTATGTTCAATTTCTCTGAATGTAAGGAAGGCAAATGTTTTATATTTGATATATAGCACTGAGAATTATTACCATAAAATCTTTTTACAATGTTTAACAATGTTAGGTCAACAGAAAACACTTATGAGAAATTTTGAAATGAAGCCTATTTTATTAGGTGCTTCTCTTTGGGAGTGATCAGAATAAATGTGTGTGGAACTAGTGATTCAAAAGGAAAGAGGAAAGCATCTATTCTATTCTTGATACAGAAGGTGAAATTACGTATTTAGACTCCTCTCCTTACTTCCTTACTCATCACTTTCACCCCAGATGGACCACTGCTTGAACAAGTCAAAAAGTCAAATACCTATTAGGAGATTCATCGATATTTCCTTTGTGTAGTCCAGGGAAGGGGACAACCATTTCCTTATAATACAGCAACATACAGTCTATTAATATTAACCTGCTCCTGTATAGTAGAAGAATTCCATTTCATAGATTATTTACTTGAGTCAAGTGATTTGAGTGCTTATTCCTGGCTGATTCCTATTCTCAAAATATTACTGTAAGTTCATTACAACCTACAGAACTTTCAATGAGAAGTACCTGTTTTATAACGGCATTGAAAACTGCAACTCATATTTCTCCTGCCAGTTAATTTTATTGGTTTGAGTAACAGCAAGGCATTTCTCCATATGAATCTGCACTTTGAAATTATGATTTTCCAAGAAACTTGGCCTTGTTTCATTTAGGTTTTGTTATTTTAAAGAAATCTTAACTATGTATCTTTGCGCTATAGCCTTAGTTAATTTTAGAAACTACATACTTATTTCTTGCTTGTGATCTCTGTTTTCGTAATTCCAGCATGTGGAGCTTCAGGTAGAGACCAAAAGTCCCACCACTCTGGAAATTCTAAAAAGGACTATCTGAGCAGCCAAAGAACAAAACTGAAAAAAAAATATATTAAATGACTAAAAACACCAATTAAGAAAGAAAACTTGGCAGGCTTCCAAGAGAGTACACAAAAAAACAGCAATTTTGTTTTCAGTCTTTGAAAATGTCATGTTCTAAAGGACTTTCCTACCTTGAGTTTTTTTGTCTGACATCTTGGCCTTCTAGGTTCTTTCAATTTATTTCAAAATATCTCAAACTTTCTTATGGGATTCTCTCTGTCCAAGTGTTTATGATAAATATAATTTTCTGAAAAAAAAAGAGTAAGTGGGACTTCCCTGGTGGCGCAGTGGTTAAGAATCCGCCTGCCAATGCAGGGGACACTGGTTCGATCCCTGGTCTGGGAAGATCCCACATGCTGCCGAGCAAATAAGCCTGTAAGCCACAACTACTGAACCTGCTCTCTAGAGCCTGCGAGCCTCAGCTACTGAGCCCTCATGCCACAACCACTGAAGTCCGCATGCCTAGAGCCCGTGCTCCACAACAAGAGAAGCCACCACAATAAGAAGCCTGCGCACCGCAACAAAGAGTAGCCCCCCCTCGCCGCAACTACAGAAAGCCTGCACGCAGCAACGAAGACCCAATGCAGCCAAAAATAAATAAAATATAAATAAATTTATTTAAAAAACAAGAGTAAGTGATTTTTATCATAATATATTGATAGTTAAAAACACGTTTTTTACAAAGGAATATTATTAAGCCACAAAAAGAAATAAAGTACTGATATATGCTACAACATGGATGAACCTCGAAAATATTGTGCTAAATGAAAGAACTCAGACACAAAAGTTCATATACTGCAGGATTTCATTTATATGAAACATCAAGAATATGTAAATCCATAGAGACAGGAAGCAGATTACTAAGATTTTTTTTTTTTTTTCTTTTGCGGTACGCGGGCCTGTCCCTATTGTGGCCTCTCCCGTTGCAGAGCACAGGCTCTGGACGCGCAGGCTCAGCGGCCATGGCTCATGGGCCCAGCCACTCCGCGGCATGTGGGATCTTCCCGCACCGGGGCACGAACCTGTGTCCCCCGCATCGGCAGGCGGACTCTCAACCACTGCGCCACCAGGGAAGCTCAATTACTAAGATTTTTAATTTATGCCACTTGATGCACTAAAAGCTAATATTTTTTATTTCTTTAAATATTAATATGCAGCAAACACAAAAAAGAATAAATTATAATATACACTGCTATTTCAATAAAATATCAACATATAGCAAGAAGGAAAAAACGTAAAAATGTGTCTACCATAATGGTTTTATAGCAATCTTCAACCTTAGAACTTAGAAATCACTATTTCAAAGTCATGTAAATCATTATTCCCCGAATTTCATATTCCAGTGCCTCTCCTTGAATCCCATTGATTATCTTCATTGCTGGCATCCACTGTATTAGAAACTGAGGCATCTCTAGTCAAACAATAAATCCTGTTCAAAACCAACCAGGGCATCATTACTTACAGATCTTGGAAGTAATTTCTCCCTGTCTCTTGTTTTACAATATCCATTAAAGTTTTGACTTAGATTTGGGTTCCTCCTTCTCCCTTATCAATGCCACTTAAAACTTTTGAAGCCTACAGCCAACACCAGTTCAACTCACCTGAATCCTTTAAGTACCTTGATATGGAGATGCCTAGACGTGGCAACAGATTTATAGTCTACTGGAATGAGAGCGAAGTGAGTTTTTACTGGTTCAATGTTCTTCATAACAAATTCAGTTCTATGAGCCTCAAAGCGGTAAGATCCAGGCTGGCAATGTCCTGCTATACTTGTTCTTTTCCACATACATTTTAGATAATTTCTCCTTACAATTTAGAGGATCACAGTGTCGATGAACGAAAGTTAATACTCTGGTGTTTTCCTCGAAGTCTTAATTGGTGAATCGAAATTGCCAAGCTCTTTACACTTACACCCACTTTGACATTTTTCTTCCATTATAGCCATTTTACAGTTCCCGCAGGGAGATCATGTTTGACATCTGTAGCGCCTTTTAGATTTCCTTTTTTCCCAAGTTCTTTGTGTTTCTCAGTTCTGCAGCCCTATTACCTGTCCTCTTATGAAGTCTCATCATTTGTCCTAACCTAATGCTTTGGCAATGTCTCTGTGGTTTCCAGGCAGTGAGTAACGGTAATATTAAATTTAAAACTATAAGATGGGGAAATAAAATTCTATCCCTCAAATCATCCTGCAACCTGTCATTTCTAATTTTTCATAGCTAATTATAGCCAACTTTTTTGTTTTATCTTTTTAAATTGGTTGCTATGCTCTAAAACTTGAAGGTAGCATTACTGCTACATATAAATATGTTTTATCCCCTCAGCTGAGCCTTGCCTCCATAACAATAGTACCAAACAATTTTTAAATAGGTTTGGTGAAAAGGGAGTTACTGGTGGCAACTGCCAATATATGTTAAAATAGAGCATAATTAAAAACCAAACTCTTAAGATTGTAGTAGGAATAAAATGTGATAATGTTGACTGAAATGTTTTTAAATTGATGTATATATACTATACAAATGAAAGGTATTTCCATGACATTATGACTACAATTTTATCTTATAGTCAGTCAGTATAGGGGCTTACCAATGCCAGTTCTCAAGATCAATTTAATCAGGATTTTGGTGTTTGGACCCAAGCACTGGTATTTGTAAAAGCTCCACAGATGATGAGAGGGCACAAAGACAGTTGAGTGCTGAGTTGAAAATCACTCATCAAGACCTTCCAGGACTTTGTCAACAGCAGCCATGGCAAAAACCGTTGTCTTCTGTATGAGTTTAATTAAAATGCTTTCAGGGTTTCATTTTAAATACAATAATAGCTTATGATTTTTTATATTCTCAAGTTATGAAAGCAGCCTTCCATTCTTAATAAAGAATACTTCTTTATTCAAGAATATTATTTGTAAAAAAAAAAAATATCAGGACTTCTTTCAGTGTCTTATCCTCTGTCCCATTTTGTATATTTGTCTTGAATTCTACGTTGATCTTATCTTATTTTTTATTTATATAAATATCTTACATATCCACCCTGTTATTTTTTAATATGTTTATTATTTTGCCTAAATGTTTATAAATGTCATGATTTGCTAGACAATGGTATCTTAAAACAGCCTTTGGGCTTGGAGTCTACAAACCTAAATTTGTGTCATTGCTCTTACAATTCCAACTATAAACTGTTCTCACCCTGGGCAAATAGTTTAAGCTTTCTAAAGTGAGATCCCTTATCTTTAAAATGGGGGTGATAGTACCATGCCTCTCATAGAGTTATTATGAGGATTAAATAGGGCAGTTTGTAACTGTAGAGTTGTTGGTAAATGATAAAATGATAGACATTTCGTAAGTGGAAGAGCTGGGACTAGAAACCAGGTCATCCAATCCCCAGAGCCATTTACATCCCACCCAGGTTTACTACTTTAAGATAATAAGCTAATATAGGCTTTTGGGAAGCCATGGATGTCTCTGTGGGTTATAGACCAAGGCCATCCTTCAACAATGGCCAAAAAGGAAGAAGAAAAAATGGCACAGCAGCAGTCATATTTTATTTCTGTACGGATTCGTTTCTCCATGAATTTGTCTTTCAATCCCTTCCCAAAGCCCAAACAAGCTAGAGGCAAGTCTCCTGTAGCTTCAACTGATTAGTCAAACACAGAATATGAAACATATTAGATAATGTAACTATGACAACCAGTGAGGCTCTTTGGTACTCATTCATCCACAATTCATACAATGTATGTTTGGTCAAAATCTGACCTAGAAATGTTCATGCAGTGAAATTTTGAATTATGAATTCTACCCCCTTCTTAAACTACTTTTCATTTTGTTTTCTGTAAGGTCTCTTTTTCACAATTTAAAATTACACAAGAAATATAAAAATGATTCTGTTGTAGTATATTTAAGCACGGCAGAACTATAAAACATAAAAAGGAATGTCCCTCTCCTCTTGGCCACGCCAAGACACTGCTTTCCCAGAGCAGCCACCATTGATATGTTCCTGCACACCCTTCCAGGACAGTTTTTAGGCATAGGAAAGCATACATAAAGCATAAACCTCACATTTTTTAATGTACTCACATTATATGTATATGTGTATATATTTTTTATTATCTACTTCCTTATTTTTTTCTATGGGGTAACTTCCCAAAAGTGGGACTGCTGAGGACAAAGACATATATGTGGGGCTTTTTTTCATTTAAAAAACATTAGCAGATTATTTTGCTAAAATGTAAAAAAATCACACACTATATATACAAGAGCAGGGAGAAGAATGCGGGGAGTGATAAAGAGGAGTAGAGAGGGGTAGAAAAGGAGAAACTGTTTTAGTTCCTGGATTCAGAGTTTCTCACAGTCCCTTGAGAGTTTCCCTGAAGCCAAACATGCCTGCCTTTCTGCATTTATGAGCCTCTAACACCTCTACTTTTCCTGGAGCTAATTTACAAATAGTTTTTGCACTTGTCACTGAAATGGTTCTAACTAGTAACAATCTACGAAGAAATGAGGTCAAGCCTGTGGCTCCAGGAAAGAAGTAGTCTACTTCTTTCCTCATTTTTGCTCCAAGTTCATTTTCTTGGTATTGACCTTGAGATCAAGTGAAGGCCCTGTTCACCATTGTACTCTTTCCTACCATAAATGTCGCCTTCTCCTAATGTGTGTGACGGCATCTCATGGCATTAAAGCTGCCTGCTCATTTGAGAATTCCTTCTAGAATTCTCTTCTAGTCACAGCACCTTATCTTTCACATGTTGTCACAAAATACCACCTTGCACTTCCAGTTTTCATTAGGGTTATATATACCAACCACTCCTTTAGTGTCTACTCATGGTCCCTCTCTCCCTGGGGCTTAGACCCATCTGAATGATGGATCTGGCCAGAGGACTAATAATCAATACATAATTCTGTCCTCCAACATTTCTGCAATTGTTTTTCCAGGAGCCCTTCTTCTACTAAAGCCTTTCTTCTCTCTTTCCAGAGACTCTTCAATTCCCAAACCAATCTAGTTGACACAAAGCTTGCGAATCACTTCAAAGTTTTTCTTGCCACAGTAAATGTCACTAAACGTATTTTCTCCAGTGACCTTCAAAAGGAATGAAACTCAGAGATTCATTATGTGTCATTCTCAACAATGAGACAGTGACATTTGCCTAACAAAGTAAATGTTGATGACAGATTTATTCTGTCATCACAAGCACAAATAAACACTAAGTTTACGTACTGATTCCAAATGACAATGACACAGCTGTGAGTAGGAGACACAAAATCAAAAATAACCATGGAGAAAATAACCATAAAGGCTACTCCTATAAAAAATTATAACTCTGACAAATATAAGTGCAGTTGTTACTAATTTTTGTATATCTGGCACACTTTCAAAATACTTAATGCATTTACTTCAGTATATGATGTATAACATTTGAAAACTACACCATCACTATGCTCATTTCTCCAATTTAATTTTATCTTATATCGACAAAAACTTGGGAGAATTTTCTGAAATTATAACAGGTCTAATTATATATTATGACCATTGCTTCTTTCTAAAATATAGATGAGACTTTTTTGCTGTCCAAGGTCTTCTGTAGTTTCAAAAAATTTTTAGGATTGTTTTTTCTACTTTTGTCACAAATGTCTTTGGAATTTTGACAGGGATTGCTAAGACAGGAGATCTTAAGTGTTCTCACCATTAAAAAAAAAAAAGTAATTATATAAGATAGTGGATGTGTTAAGTAACTTGATGGTGGTAATAATTTCACTATGTATACGTATGTTAAATCGTCACATTATACACCTTAAAAAATCACATTGTGCAACTTAAATCTATACAATTTTATTTGTCAGTCGTACCTCAATAAAGTTGGGGAAAAAATAAAACATAGGTGAGATTCTACTGCTCATCTCTCCTAATGTCAAAATATTTTAGGAAAAAACAATTGAATTAAATCCCTGATTTAAAAATACCTGACTAGATGCCATGGTGGCCAGGTGTGGGTTATTTTTCTGGGTAAAATCTGTGCCTGGCTTTGATCTCACAAGGATTTTGTGATTGGTTGAATCATAAATAAGATAGGCTTGAATAAAATAGAATGTCAGAATGTTTGGTACCTCTGCCAGTATGGTACAAGGCTAAGAAAATCAAAATTGTAGAGATGCAGGGCTTCCCTGGTGGCGCAGTGGTTGAGAGTCCGCCTGCCGATGCAGGGGACATGGGTTCGTGCCCCGGTCCGGGAAGATCCCACATGCCGCGGAGCGGCTGGGCCCGTGGGCCATGGCCGCTGAGCCTGAGCATCCAGAACCTGTGCTCCGCAACGGGAGAGGCCACTACAGTGAGAGGCCCGCGTACTGCAAAAAAAAAAAAACAAAAACAAAACATGCACACAAGGAAGAAATGGCAATTCACATAGAGAAAACAGCACGTAAAGCAAAGGAAGTAAACTCAAGTGGCTTGAAAGAGATCACTGGCAGGTAGCACGAACTAGTGAAATCGGCCAAGTAAGCTTGCGTCCCTGCTCTAGTGAACGGTGGTAACTGGAGAGCACAGTTATCTTAAAGTCCTTGTTCATTGACTTTCGTGTGTGGATTTCCTGTGGATCTATGTCTGTTTTCTTTTTATTTTTCCATAGTTTTTTGATCATGTAATCCCATTTCCTCTCCTGATTGCCAATTTGTGATTAAAAGGCAGGTATTTCATTTGAAAGGTCATAGAGCTAATTTGAATCTCTGGATGAGCCCTCTGGCAGGCAGTTATGGTCAAGCTTTAGTCCATCTGGTAGTGAGCTGCTTCAAAGCAAAGCTTCAGGCTTTGTGAAGGCTGTTCTTTATAAAAATTCACTTACTCCAAGGGTATAGTCCTTCACCAATATTAAGTGAAAGCCTCAAGTATATACTAGGACCTTCCTTCTTGATAGTCCCTGGACTCTAGTTTCGAATCCTATAACCCCCCAAGACTGATAGATTTTCTCAACTTTTAAGCATCTCAGTGACCTCCATTAGAATGGGCAAATGATTTAAAGAGAAAACTGGTAGCAAATGTCTATTTTGCTTTTCCTTATTCTTCTTTTGGCCTCTCGGCCCCTCAAGTCCTTGCTGACTTGGTAGCTCCCTAAAATTTTTTGATAGACATTTTTCTTTAATTTTGTCTGGATTTTGCAGGTAGTCTCAGTTACAGAGAGTTGGTCTATAACAAGCTAATCCCACATTTATAATTTTAATATCCTTGAACAGAAGTCTTCTTTGATCTTAGAACCCTTTGGTTCTCAGATTTTTCACACCCCTAAATTTAGGTTATAATTTTATATTCAATACACCTAAGACAATACTTTTTATCTAAATTTTTTTTTTTTTTTTTTTTTTTTTTTTGCGATACGCGGGCCTCTCACTGTCGTGGCCTCTCCCGTTGCGGAGCACAGGCTCCGGATGCGCAGGCTCAGCGGCCATGGCTCCCGGGCCCAGCCGCTCCGCGGCATGTGGGATCCTCCCGCACCGGGGCACGAACCCGTGTCCCCTGCATCAGCAGGCGGACTCTCAACCACTGCGCCATCGGGGAAGCCCTATCTAAATTTTTGAAATGTAAAATCTTTATCTTTCCCAGGTAGATGATAATACCTTTGAAGGTAAGATTCTAATTGTACATTTCTTATGTGTCCCCTGAAGAGCTGAATGATTTGACAGGAATGTTGTTGGTGTAATATGCAGAAGAAGTAGTGGACCAAGCATTGAAAAGATTGGTTTCAATTTTCAGAACCAACCTGGTAAATCCCTCATAATCTTTTACTCAGCATTTCCACTCTTAGAAATCTATGCTTTAAACATTTCCACATGTGCACACAAAAATGTATATGCATGTATAACACACTGACCATGCCCACACATTTATCTGTTTCAATTTTATCTTTCAAGTATTTTACTTACACATAAGTATGTACATGTGACATGTCTACATCATAACCCTTTACAGTAAATAATATGTATGTGTCAGTAAATATATATTTGTATTTTTCCATGCCTGAGTCCTCAGTCAATGAGAACTGGTGAAACACATTCTACTGAGGATCCCAGCCAAAATTATCGATGCCTCAGCCAAGACCGCTCTACCATTTTATCCAGTGTTGAGGATATTCTGCAACAAGTGTTTACTCAGCTGTAGTCTCTTATTCTGCCATTGACTTTGTGTTCTGGCAAACAGTGTCAACACTGCTGGATAACAAAAGTATGCAAGTGATAACCCTGGATCTCCTTCAAAGAAAGAAAAGAAAATGCGTCAGACCTGAGGTGAAAGTACAAAGTTTATCATGAATTGAGTTGCCTTCCGGAAATGAGAGAGGACTTCGGAAGGTAAAGACTAACAAATGATTTGGGATTTGTGAAAGTCCTCTCACAGAATGAGGGCCATTATAAAATCCCTGCTGCCTGGGATGACTGACTAAATATCTTATGGAACATATTTGGGAGAACATAGGACAGAAAATGCATTATGATTTCAGAGGATGCTAAGAGAAAGAAATAATGATTACTACAATATGAAACAAGAATACATAGCCATAGAGACTAGGCTTCAAAGTCTCTGGTGCTCTGAAGCTCTGATTTGGCTGGTGCGTCCATTAGAATTTATGCTTCTCTGTATCTCAACAAGGACGGCGTGTACAGAGACGCCCACTCCAGTAGGGGGTGATTTAAGTAACAATGGTAATTCTTAAAAAGAAAAACTAGCATTTAAAATATATATTAACAAATATCATCAAGACATATTTAAGTAAAAGAAAACACAATGTACAGAAAAAACAGGTACGTTATGACCTCGTATTCTTTTAAAATCCTAGAACTATACAGCTATATCAATTTTTTCATCTACACCTATATCTATATGCTATGAAAAAGTTCTAGAATACATGCTAAATTTTACCAGTGGTTACATCTAGGATGGGGAGTGGACGGGAGTGAAGTGGAAAAGTAAAATAAACTGTACCTTATAAGTAAACATTGCCTGAATTTTAACAAGTTTGTATTTAAATAGAGAAATATATAGAATAAAAAGCTATAATCCTGATTTTGATTGACGTGTACCTTATGGAACTATCTAAAATTAATTCACATTTTACTTAATAATCATATTCTTAACAGAATAAAATTCAAGAGTGATATAATAACAATTACTACTTTATGGACTTGACAACATATGGCACATGTCTGTCTGCACAGAATGCTGTGCTTGGTGGTATGAACTTCAGCTCTTACCACATGAAACCCCATCTTCTGACTGAATTTCTGAAGACCAAGAAAATCCTTGTTAAAAAAAGAAAGGAAGAAAAGAAAAGAAAAAAAGAAACGTGAGGCTCCACTGAAGAGAACTTTTTTGTTTGTGCTAGAAAAGTGAAAGCCTCATAACGAACACACTGCCAACTCTTTTATAGAACTATATTGCACTGTGTAATATTAGCCCGTGAAGAAAATCTCTCTCCATCTCTAAGAAATTGAATTACTTTCTCCAAACTTGAGTTTAGATAAATATTTTGTATTTGCTTCTCCTTTTTTTCTGGTCACAACGTGGGGATGTGGGCAAATACAATTTCTCTTAAGTATCAAAAAGAGAAAAAGTCGTTTCTAAAAATGCAGTATGTGAGTGATGGCAATAACCAAATGTCAACAGATGGAAAAAATATAAAATATATTGCCTCTTCAATTAAGCATCATTACAAAAGGAAGTTCATTTGTTTCGAGTCATCAAGAAACTGACAGCAACGTATTTCCTCAATCCAAAAATAAAAATTAGATATTTTTAAAACACTGAATATCAAAAGTTACTGTTTCATTTAATGCATTAAAATTTACTTTCCCAGACTTGATGATGGGCTTCCGACTTGCTGAGAGAATATTCATCTATAGGTTTTCAGATCCTTGAGATCTCTCACTAACCATCATTATCACTTCCCGCCCCCATTCCCACCCTAATCAAAAAAATCACTATTCAGTGGTTAGGAACTATAACCAGGAGATTTAAAATTGGCCAACTGGGGTCCTTACAAACATTTGATTCAAAAACTGTTTTCTCAGTATTATATGTTTCTTCTTTAGATATTCTATATTTTAATGGAAGTCTTCAGGTTTTTGTTTAACTAGATTATATTCTACCTGTTAGCTGCATTACCCTGGACTAGTTACTTAACCTCTCTGGGCCTTAGTGTCTCCTATGTCAAATGAAAATAATAATTGTAACTACTTCTTAGGGTAGTGATAAGGATTACACTAGTTAATATATCTAAAGTGTTTAGAATGGTGCCTGCTACCTAATAAGCGTGCAATGAATCATGTTGTTGGTGTCAGTGTTGGTGCTATCATTGACAAAAGGAGTTAGGAAACCAAACAGCTTTGCTGCTAATTTCCTCTCTTTACTTCCTGATATGCCCAATAGAAAACATTAGTTGGATCTGAAAGAAATTGCAACTTAGAAAAGAGGAAAAACTTATGGTCCACAGATCCCAAACCACATTCTAAAATAAGTCATGTGGACTGAATTGCTTTAGTCGATTGTGCATTCCTCAGATCGTACGCTTCTCCAGATTCAGCATTATATGGGGGCAGGAATCTCCGCGTTGTTTCTATCTAGCAGTCTCTAGAGCTCTCCGTTTTAGACCTTTCAAACTCAATTTCGGAGAGAATAAAAAATGAGAAAATTTGCATAGTGGTATTTTTGTGTTTCATTTCTAAATGCCGAAGTATATTTTATTAGGCGCACTGAAGAAAAGTGCGTCCCTCTGACAGGACGGTGCCCTGGTCACCCTCAGGCTTTCTTCCCATCTGGGGTTTTTCAGTCTTTTGACTTCACTTACATTCTAAAACACCTACTCTCTTCACCCCAAGTTATTCCAAATCAACTATTTAATTTGACTCTTTTTGCTTATCAGAGTTCTATGCAAAGAAAAACTAACTTGATAGGCAAGTACTCCCCTTCCCCATTAAATTTTGGATTTTGAAAAGATAGAGAGGTTGCACAGGGATGGTCCAGAGTTGCTACTGATAAGCAAAAATAGCAAATTCAAATATATTATATATTGTGATAATTCCTGCCTAATTTTTTTTCAGGACAATGTTTTATTGGTAGCACCATTTATGATATTCATCTAATCTCAAACTAAAATACAAAACACTTTCCAATCCATAAAATCATCACTTGAGCAATACCTCAAATGGCTGGTTGGAATAATTAGATGCGCATGCATTTGAAGCCTTTACAAATGATACTGATAAACTATGACACTTACAAAGACAAAAAGGGTGAAAATTCAGTTTTGAATATCTTTCTATCTGAGAGGAGAGAGAAAACTATTAAAAAACAATTTAAAGTAGGAGCATTTTGTTTTCCTTTGCTAAAAGTAAATATACTGATGTTTCTTAATAAAAAATAAATTATCCAATAATTATATTTTTCTATAAATACAAGTGGCAAGAGAATTAACATAGAAATAAACAAAAGCAATCTATGAATTATAAATTTATCTAGCTTCTTCAAGTCTCAGTATTTTCATTTCTTTCTATGTGGCATCATATTTCATCAAAATATCCTGAAAATATTATTTAATATACAGCAAAAGCTATTAAAATTGTTCAAAAATTATTTTAAAGTGTTGAATTAAAAAAGGTGACATACTAGTCAACAAAGGTTTTAGAAAAATTTACTATTGAGAAAAAAAATCGATGTTCTACACACATCATAAAACACATCAGAATAAATTCCATATCTATTAAAAAAACTGTAAAATATTAAAACCATGAGAAAGTGATATCTGGATGTTTATTGTGCTTTCAAGTCACAAAATCATTCCACCAAAACAAAAAAAATTAAAATTTCTATAGCTCATAAAAAGCCAACATAAAAATATTGCAGGGCAAACCAAATGGAAAAAATAGTTACCATAACAATTATAGTGGATTAATATATTTTAAACTCTTACATGTCAAAAAAATTTAGATTCTAAAAAGTTTAAGCAAAAAGCATTAACTAATAATTTATTAAAATTAAACACAAAGTTTTATGTATACATATATGCATAATATAAATTTATATATTTATATATGTGTGTACACATCTGAAATATACAAACTTACTAACAAGGGAATGTAAACCAAAACAAGGAGTTATCATTTTCAACAAACATGTGAGCAATAATTTTCTTAAATAACAGAATGTTGGCAGGAAGTGGTATGACTGTCACTCTCATATACTCTATGACAAGAGTGGAATTTCCACAGCCTTTCTGGAAAGTAATTAATCGGTTGTGTTAAATCTTGAAATTTTCTGAGCTTTTGACACATAAATTCCCCCATTAGAAATGTATCCTAAAACACACAGAAACAAAGAACAATATAAGCACCAACATTTTGTTACTTAACAATTCCTAAAAGTAAAAATAAAGAACCTACGTATTTATCATCAGGGGAACGTCTAAATAAAATAAAAAACACACTATGAAATATATAACCTTTAAATGCTATCGTCATGAAAATTTTAATGAAGGGGGGAAATGCTCATTATATTGTGAAAACAAGATAACATATATATTTATTATATATACTATGTTTTATATGTATATAAAATTATTCTCCAAATAAGACTTTCTACATTACACTTCTGTGCAACAAAACTGTAAGTCACTTGACAGCAGCACATGTACACACACATATACTATTCAGTGCTTCTTATGGTGTGTAGCACATTGTCCATGATCAGTACGTCTCTTAATCACTTGAATAAACTAGGCAAACAAGCATATATAAATACTTAAAGGATGAAATGAAATTTATCAAAGGGTTAGCAATTGTGTGACATGGACTTTTCCCTTCTTTCAACATTTTTACAATAAACATTATATTTAAAAATATTAAAGAAACAACTCAAGATCTAACTGAAAAGGTATATTTCACAGCCAACTGTAAAAATGAGAGAAGTCTGAGCAATCATTGCTTTATTTTAAATGTATATAAACTTGACATTGCTGATGCTTCGAATTGATTTTTTCAAAGTGTTTGGTCCTGCGTGAAAGAAAGGCCATGGTGTTCTCATTGTGTTTGCATAGCACCATCAGACAAAAGAGGGGTAGCTTCTATCACAGTCCTTTACATTCCAGCCAAGAAAACCTACTGAATAATAACAGACCCACAAAAGGAAGCAAACTAACAAACACTGGGTAGAACAAGTAATCCTCAGCTTGACTCCAGGGCTCCCTGACTAACATGACTGCTGCTCATTCACAAAGAGGAACTTGAGTTCTAGTCATGGTGATTTAACGTATTAGAAAAGGAATTAAATCAGGACGCAAGTTTTCATGCCAATCTGCTACAACCTGTGTTGGAACAAGGAAGATAAAACTTCTCCTGCTTAAAGAGAGTCCAAATCTCTTGCAATATCCTCTAGCTACTTTATGGATTTATTGCAACACCTGAGTTCCTTAACAAGTTTCTTAGGCTAGAACATACACATCCAAAATACAGCAACTGCTCAAAATGTACTGTTGTTAAAAGTCTTCCAATGAGGTGCAGTGATGTCTTTATAAGCCAATGCATTTTTCATGAATGGTACTCTGTATTGTTTTTGTACTAATATTAATTTAATGAGCACTTCTGTTTGCTACAGATTGACTAATACATTTTTTATTTCCTATAGTTTGGGTCAGGCCCCTAAGTTATTGGCCTCTAGACAATTTCATGCAACGCACAGTTTATTTTAATGGATGTCTAGATAAAGTGTGCTATTAAACAGTCTGCTTTTGAAAGAAAACTTCTAATCTGATATCTGTGTCAGATGATGTACCCTGTAGGGCTGCCATCTGGTTCATGTATTTTTAATAATTTCAAGATTAGGTTGCTAGAGTTCAGATCTACAGTGTTCTTTGTTTTATTTAGTTGGGAATTAAAATGAGTCACTGTGAAACCAGAATCAGCAACTTTATGATCCAAAGGAGTGTGGGGTGAAGACATCCAATTTACTTATAATGGGAGCATGTCTTTAAAAAACAACATCTACATCTCAAATGCAACCTCAATTGGAAATCAACACAAAGTGACAAACCTTTTGCTTTTAAGAATCTGACACCTTGTGAAATCATACCATATTGGGGCAGCTCTGATTGAGAGGTACTAATTTAAAAATACTTACTTAAATTTTACTTAAATTTTTTTTTAAATACGGAAAAGTTGACAGGCTCAAAGTAATATTCATGCACCTCCTAAGAAACTATGTGAGAGAATATTAAGCCTTCTAAGTGAGTCAGGCACACTGGATGCTGCTTTAACCCTTTTAGATCACTGGACCAGTATTTCATTAAAGGACAGTGAAAGGATATCCTAACTGACTTAGAGAATTTTTGCTGCCAAGAAAATGATTCACTCTCAGCATAGAGGAAAAATTACACAGAGTATCTTATTGTGATCTTTTCATTTGTTTTCTAGGTAGAAATAGCAATTTTTTGTTTACACTTTAAATTTCCTCCTTTCCCCATAACGTCTTCTTAACTCACTATAACTGGTAGTAACAAATTGCATTTTGTACTAGTGTGGTTTGAGATTAGAAAAACATGTGACAAAATGTGTGTGCTGACATTGCTAAACACATCATAATTTGACATTTTACCAATTTAAAAATCAAAACTGTCCTTTAAAATCCTAAATATTGTTTTTTAGTATATTTTAGTATGCTTGTTGAAGAAATACATTTTCATTTCTACATTAGAGAGCACAGAATAAAATTAAAGGAGAGATGTGAAAACATTTCTATATTCACTCCTCTGAGAAAATCACTTAACAGTGATTGATATGGATATACTGTCTTTTATCTATGTATTAAAATACATAGATAATATATATATACTTACATAATTAAAATCGTAACATACTTCTGGTAGACTGCTACATAATTATTTTGGTCAGTTAACATTAACTACTCTTTAATATGTCTTTTTTTTTTTTTTTCTGTGGTACACAGGCCTCTCACTGCTGTGGCCTCTCCCATTGTGGAGCACAGGCTCCAGACGCGCAGGCCCAGCGGCCATGGCTCACGGGCCCAGCCGCTCCGCGGCATGTGGGATCTTCCCGGACCGGGGCATGAACCCGTGTCCCCTGCATTGGCAGGCGGACTCTCAACCACTGCGCCACCAGGGAAGCCCTAATACGTCATTTTAAATGACCATGTCATATGACATCCCACTGATATATTATGCTTTATTGAGCTCTCTGTTACTTATTTATGTTGCTTTCAGACATATTTACAGAAATATTTTTTCAACTTTCTGAATGAATTTTTAGAATAAATCTTAAAAGTTGCGGGGGGAACAAAGGGCCCAACGGGCTCTGGGTACATATTGCTAAATTATTTTCTATAAAGTTTCTAACAATTTACACTCTGACTAGCAATATAAACCTCACCCCTGTCTCATCAGTATTAAGTATTACCACTATTTTCTTTAAATATATGTTATTTTGTTGCTTGGAACAGGATATTATGAATTGGTGTTACCTCGATTACCACTGAGCTTCAACACATTCCCACGTGTCTGCTCATGTATGTTTATTCTTCTGTAAATATTTTGTTCATGCCCTTTTTTCAGATTTTAGAAAATTTACTTTTCCCTGTTTGCCTCTTCTTTGTATATGGGTATCATAGCTTTCTGCAGTGCTTAAAGGTGGGGAAAAAATTAAAACAGTGTCAGTTATGTTGTAATGAACATGAAGGAAGGGCATGGAGAGGCTTCATATCCTCCCTCAGTTTAAAGCCTGGGCCAGTTCTGTGCAGTTCAGAGCTTAAGGTCTATTTAAAGAGAAAGCAGGAAAAATAAGGTAGAAGGAACTCAGGAAGTAAAATCACATGTTATTGTAGATACTTTTTATTACATTCTTTTATTTTACAGATAAGAAAAGTGAGGCACTGTAAAAGCTGATTAAAGGCAAGACCAAAACTAAAGACTGAAACCCAGGTCATCAGACCTCAGATTAACACTGATTCACATTTGGAAAGACAGAACCTTCTAGATCCCCTTGGCACTGTGCCTCAAGCCTGTCCCAGTCAGAGCCGGAACACATCATTAATTTGGGGTTGGGGAAAGGGGCGTTGAGTCCCTAGAGTGGGGAACACTGCCAAGTTGCCATTTTTGTCCTCTCTACTTTTGGGGGGTATACAATTTCATTGATGTACAAAGTGTAATTAAAGTACTGGGAGATTCTGGCTAATTTTGTCCGGGAGCTTAAGATGTGGCCTTATTTAAGGCCAACTCACTGCACCTGCACCAGAAGGCAGCATAACAAAAGCCGATTTGGACAGAACCCTGCCTAAAATGGCAATGATACAAAGTTGATTAACAAGATTTTGGCCACAGCCCAATGAACTTTCAATTCTAATGTGCTGATATTTAAAGAGGAGGACTTAATAGCAGAAGGACAAATTACAGTAATTGAATCAAAGCTGTAATCAGCAAATGTTTGCACTGGGAAATCACCTGGTTCTTGAACACTCCTGTCTTTAATAGATCCAGCTGAGGTTTCCAAATCTATTAGCATTCTTAACAAGTTTTCGTTTCTTCTTTTGCAAAGACAGCTGATAGGTTATAACATGTACTGTCATTACAATCGTTCGGATCACTTGTCTAGCAGAATTCTGGGTCGACAAAGGGGATCAGAGTTACAAGGATCATTGGGCTATGTCCGCCACGTGTCCAGGAGAAGAAAGCAATAGGCAAATATTTGTCACATCTCTGTGTCATCACCAACATTCAGAAAAGGGCATGACAGAAATGGTGATGATGGGCAGCAAAAGAATAAAGACCACTCAGTTGTCCTGCATTGTGGGTCTAGTAGGCTTAATAAACTCTACACCTCATCCCTGATCCTATTCAGGGATACCTTACAGAAAAATGTAAGCCATCTTTAAGCTTCCTTCCTGTGAATGTATGACTTGATTTTAAATCTCCTTTAGAAGGAGTACAGTTTCTAACTTAACTTTTCAATTATTCCCCTTTTCTAGATTTATATTAAGGCTGACTTCCAATATTTCAAACATAGGACACAGAGAAGAATTCACTTGGTCCCTTCCATTTCACAGTGAGTTTAACTGGCATGAACAATCAGCATAGATATAACTACAGCAGTTAATCCGTTCAGCTTAACCAGAAGTGCTGATAGCTACAGTGATAAAGTGCCAACTACGACTATCTGTTAAGGAAATACAAACACAACCCCAAATGAAGAGCTACATATCTCAAGAAAAGTAACTTACAAACAAAATATAACCCTGAAATAACTTTCACATCTCTCAAGCAAAAGTAATTTATACTGTTTGAAACACGCAATTTACTAACAGCTCCTGTAATCACAGCAGTCTGCACCTTAGCACAGAGCACATGCTCATAACGTCGTAGTTTGGCAGTTTGTTGAACCCATCTTTTCTGTTGTTGCTATTTAGATCTTGATTTTAACATTCATATATTCTAAAAGGACATGAGTGAGTCAGTTGAGTTTTGTTCTCTGAAGTATCTTCATATTCAACTCATTTATCCCTTTGAAAGTAAAATCCATCCATATACTGCTATTTCCAGCACACATACTACAATTTTCAAGGTACATGTCAGACCCGTGGAAGAAAACAATTCATTATGACATCTGTAAAAATGGATCCTGAATCCATTCACCCAGATCTTTTCTGAGTTTCAGATGCACATTTCCAACCTTCTTGTAGAGTCCTGCATCGATACCTAATGTCCCCGTTTTTATTAAAGTATCACCAATAACTTTTAACCAGAAAACTCCTCTGTTTTTCATTCTCCCCTTTCCCATTTGTCTCACATGAAATAATCACCGAGTTCTTTTCCATAATATTATTACACCCTTATTCCTTTCATTCCTATAAAGAATCACCATACTAACCAGCAAATCAGGAGGTTAACTCCTATCATTCATCCCAATCTACACCCTCTAGAGTACAAAAAGCACACGACAGATACTAATATACAAAACCCTGGCAGGCTGCACTCAGTACTTCAGCTTAAAGATTGCAAGTCTAATTTACCTCATGAAGCAGCTTGCATCACCCACCATCACACCTGGGACCCTGCTAATCTCCAGGGTCTGGGCTAGGAGCAGATTGCGGGGATTCCAGGGTTACTGTCCTTCCTTCTTCTTCATCCATAAATGAGACATTTTCCAGTGGCAAAGGCCTTTTCTTAACATTGATGGTGCCTCTCAGAAAACTCTTGAAAACTTGTGAATACATAGCTTCTTCCTACCACCAACCTCCACCCTGAACAATGATGTTAGAAAGGCAGTGCTCAAAAAACGGTCTTAAGAGGGAACCCACCTATTTTTTTTTTAACCCACCTATTTTTAATCCTAGATGAAAAATACTATTTGCCACACCTTGCATCCAGATGTTACAGAATGCACCCATATTCTCCAATAAAAGGAACCAGTTCTCATGGAAAGAAAATGGCTGATCTACGGACTGGGGCATCTTGAAGTTCCAGAGAGAAAGGAAGTGCCAAAAAAGAAATCACAATGATGGAGGTATGTCAGAGGGAAATGGGAGCATCAGATGCGCAGAGCCAGATGACGTGGGATGCTCAAATGCAAAAGATCACATCTGCTGTGCAGATCTAAGAAATGACATGGGTCACACAGTCTTCAATGAGCTAAGCCAATGCTTGCTTGTCTGGAATAAGATTGGGATACATATACTGGCTGCAAGAACCTCCCTGGAAGTTGTCTGGGTATCACCACAGTCACGTCACTCTTAACTTCGAGAAGAACAGAGAGGAGTCAGAGGCTCTCTTCCCAAACTGACCCAAGCTTTTGACTTGGAGTGATGACAGAAGCAAATTAGGATTTTTGATTTGTTCTACTAAAGGCTTGATCTTTTTTTTTTTTTTTTTTTTTTTGCGGTATGCGGGCCTCTCACTGTTGTGGCCTCTCCCGTTGCGGAGCACAGGCTCCGGACGCGCAGGCTCAGCGGCCATGGCTCACGGGCCCAGCCGCTCCGCGGCATGTGGGATCTTCCCGGACCGGGGCACGAACCCGTGTCCCATGCATCGGCAGGCGGACTCTCAACCACTGCGCCACCAGGGAAGCCCCAAGGCTTGATCTTTTTAACGATAACTTTCTTGTATGAAAGTCCCAATAACAGCTGATGTGAGAATGTAGGTAGACTATATATGGAAGTGACATACATACCTCCCAACCTTTATCCAGCCCCTTTAAGCCCTCTGTACTGATACATGCTTCTGACCTGAGCAGTAAACTATTTCTGCATTATGCAGGATTCACCAAGAAACCCAAAGCAAATACGTGCCCATATGTGCATGCTCTGCCTTGAATAAACAACAGATCTAATAGTAACGAGCGTAATTGTATTATGCTTCTAAAAAATCCGTGAGAAAACGACTCTCTGGTTCCTAACTAAATGAGTCTGCATCTTAGAATGACGTTGCAATTCTTGCACCGTTTTCTGACAAGATTATGATTTTTCAGATTTACAAAGGAAGGACCCAATTTAGACTGTAGAGGGTGAGCAGTCCCTGGAGGGACAGGTAATGTTTGATGTCATTGAACCAGGAAAGAGGCAGGACCTCAGGGAAAAAAGGAAAAAAGACCTCAATAGATCATCATCCTTAACCTTTCTCATCCATCTGGAAGCTGAGGGATGCAGATGTCCAAAGGGAAGCTCTCAAGGGATGGAGCTACTTAGGTAGAGAACCTGTCAAGAGCTTATTTTGCCCATGGGAATGGACCAGATCTGACCATCTAGAGAAGGGTTTAGCAAACTACAGCCTATAGGCCAAACTTGGCCCTGCCTGCTTTTCTAAAACTTCACTGGAACACAGTTTATGTACACATTTTTAATGGCTATTTACACTCTACAACTGCAGGGATGAGCAGTTGCAATAGAGACGGTATGGCCTACAAGCCTAAAATATTTTACTACCTAGCCCTTTACAGAAAGTTTGCCAATCTCTGATGTAGACAGCAAAGTGCAAGCTGGGTTATTTAGAAGATTCATAGTGTTCTTCTATGATTGTTTCTCTTTTTATTCCTGACTTCTTAGTAATAGGTATAGAAAAAATATTCTACCATATCTCACTTAAGCTATAGCAAAACCAGAGCAAGGTCCTTTCTCTAAATTTGGACCGGAAAGTTAAAGGACACCCCTGGTGGCTATAATGGGGACAGCAAATAATCCCAAGGGGGTGGTGAGAGCCTCAGAGTCCAGCTCGACCAGGAGGTCCCTACCATGAGATTCTCCTCAGGTGCCAACCTCAACTGGCAGTAATTTTTTTCCAAATGACAAAGATGTATTTATTTGTTTGTGTGTTTTGTTTTTCACTTTTAAAATCAGCCTTACTGGTGTAGAATTAACATATAACAGAAGTGACTAATTTTGTGTGTACAGCCTTAAAGGTATAAATACAGTAGTGTCACCACCACCACAATCATAATATTGAACATTTCCATCACCCTCAAATGTTCACTCATGGTCCTTTGTAGTCAGCCTCTTCCTCCACTTCCTGGCCCTGGCAACCAGTGGTCTGCTTTTTCTCATTAGAGTTTTGCTTTCTAATTTTTCACGTAAGTGGAATCATAAGATATAAATATCTTTGTTTGTTTGTTTGTTTTTCTTGCGGTACGCAGGCCTCTCACTGTTGTGGCCTCTCCTGTTGCGGAGCACAGGCTCCGGACGCGCAGGCTCAGCAGCCATGGCTCACGGGCCCAGCCGCTCCGTGGCATGTGGGATCTTCCCGGACCAGGGCACGAACCCGTGTCCCCTGCATCGGCAGGCGGACTCTCAACCACTGCGCCACCAGGGAAGCCCTATAAATATCTTTTTTAACAAAAATTGTATATATTTAAGTTGTACAGCATGATTTGATACTATATACGTGTGTGTATATATGTATAATCATATGTGTGTATGATGAGTACAATATGCTAGTAGGTAAAATAAGCCAGACATGGAAAGAAAAAACTGCATAATCTCACTTATGTGGAATCTTAAAAAGTCGAATTCGTAGAAGCAAAGAGTAGAAGCCTGGTTAGCAGGGATAGAGGGGAGGTGGGGGAAATGGGGAGATGTTGATCAAAATTGCATCTATAGGATGAATAAGTCTAGAGATCTAAAGTACAGCGTGATGACTACAGTTAATAATACAGCACTGAATACTGGAATTTGCCGAGAGAGTAGATTTCAGGCACTCTCACCATTTAAAAAAAACGGTAACCATGTGAGGAGATGAGATGATATGCTAAACAGCTTGACAGCAGTGATCATTTCACGATGTAAAAGTCAGTGTTTCTTTATTCTGCCTGTGCCTTTATTTGATTATTTACAATATATTTCTAACCCACTTACAAGAAAAAATAAAGGAAGCTTACAATAATAAAACTTAAAAGAGAAAAGTTCTGAAAGAACATTGTAGAAGAGATCCGAAATCACAGAATAACCTTTTACTGAGGATTATATTCCCAGTTGACCACATGTTTAGAACAAGCTCGACCTTCAAACCACTGTTGCCAAGACTACATTAACCTAATCAGGATACAGCCCGCCAGATGATAATCGTATTTACAATCCTAGGTTCCGTTATAAAATATGAATGGCCATCCTGTAGGGTCAGTAGCTCTCATGCTCTCATTCTTTATTCGTTCATTCATTCAACGAACATTCATTGAACTTTCCCTGTTCTGGCACTTGCATGGAAGCACTTCCATAACACAAGGTGAGCTCTTTCTGAAATGTTCTCGGTGTATCTGGTGAGCTCCTACGGCAGGGCAGAAGTTTTTCAAACGTATATTAGATAAATCTGTTGACAAGGTGCTGGCATCTCTATTGTGTTAACACTGAAGAGCTCAGAGAAAAATCCCCCTATGTTCTCTGCCTTTTAAACGTGAGCTCAGACAGCAGGGCAAACATGGACATTCCAAACGAAAGGAAAACAGTAGATGCTTGATGTAGGAAATTGCTTCCAGTTTTGAGAGGGATATGAGAGGGAAGAAAGAGGCCTCAGTGGGGAAAGCAGGGAAGTATGCATTGGCTAAAGGGACAAGAAAATAGTAGACAGATGAGTGAGCAGTAGTGAGCACGCTGAGTAGACTACTCGCCGTGTCCGGGGAAACTACACAGAGTGCTTTTGCAGTGACTCCTCAAAAAAAAGGGAGCAACACATCAGTGAGGGAAGGCTTCTGCCAGCCAAGTTTTCACTATTCCTTCAACAACTTGATAAGAGCATCATGACTGCTGTACCACAGTGGACTGGCCCCCACTGATCACTTTTTCTAGAGCACTGCTGATTCACCCTGGGAGTAGCTTTGAGTCAGGTGCCCTAACCTGCCCGGTAAGTGGACTCCATGCTTCATGGGTACCCCGGTTGAGGCAAGAGCAGATTTGATGACATTATTCCTCAAAACATTCAATTAACATTTAATCATTTTAAAAGGAAATACGTCTATTTCCTTTTAAAAATCCTGGTGAAAATCAACATGAAAGCCCTTTGCTTGGGAAAAAAAAAAGCAGGACCAATTTGGATGTGTTGTACTAAGTTTGTCAAATGCATTCAGCTTTGCAGGAAGAGTTTGTGAGAATAAGAGCTGGTGTGTTTGCTGGAGTCTCCAAGGCAATCAAGAGCAAGACGGCAGAAAATTCTGGCCAAAGTGAATGTTTTTGAAAGGAAAGAAGAAAGAAGAATGAATGCCACTGAAATCATAAAGGCTGATTATTTGTTTAGACAAAAGGAGAGAACCCCAAGTAGATTTCTTTTTTTCTTATTGTTATAACTCATACTTAGCTTTCCGTTCAAAGCTTCCTAGTCAATGCTTGACCTGCAAAACCAAACTCATTTAAAGTTAAGTGATTAGCTTTAATATAAAACCAGTCACTGTGTAATTACTGAAAAGACTTGTTCATAACAGTAAAGGAACTACAGAGCTCTTTAAAGCTCCTTCCATGTTGAGGAAACGTTTATTTCTTCCAGGGTGTCATTTTTTCAAATCGCTTACAGGCTTGCTAGATTTTTGTGGAGACTTTCATCAACAAAGCAAGGTTTCAAATGGTTTTGTGAAATTCTATAATTTGCTGGAAGCTATATTTCTGATTTTTTTTCTTTCTCTGCCTCTGAATTACATTTTCATCCACACTGTGTCACTCTGTAGTTTCCCCCCGAAGCAAGTGATGAGTGAACCATTTGTAAATATTTATTGAATAGCTTGTGATCAACAAAGACTCTGACAAACAGTCGATGCTCAATTTAAAAAAAACCAAAAAACACTGAATGCATTCTGAGTATGTGTTTATTCTAAGGGCATCTCTTAGCTTTTGGGGAATACAAAGTATACGAAATGCGGATTCTACATCTAGATATGGTCTAGAAAATAGAAAACATCCATGAAAGTGGTATTGAAAATCATCATGGAAATTCAGAGTAGGAAGAACACTCCCGGATGAGGTTTCAGAGAAGTACTTCTGAAAAAGGAGGCCATTGAACTTGAACTAGAAAGATATGAAGACAGAGGCCAAGGCCATCATGGGCCGAGGGAACATGTAAAAGCACAAACACAGAATTGTGAAATGAGTATGGGCACTTCAGTTCCCAGCTGCAGATAAAGAATTATAATATATGCTACTGAGAATGAAAGAAGGATTAACATAAAGGCAAGAGAGAAAACTATCAACTCAGTACTCAATTTAATATATTTCATCCTTGAACTAGACAGTACTGAGCACCTATTACATGCTCAATTATAGCTTGCACTGACATCTAAGAACTGGTTAGGCAAGGACAAGTAAAAGAAAATTTCTGCCCTTGAGTTTCACACAGTTTAGCGGTGAGACCAACACATAAATCAATGCTTTCAATATAAATAATATGATTAAAGAGCTGGCAAAAACAAACAAACAAACAAAAAAAACATCTAACTCTGGTTGGGGAGGAAAGTCCAGGAAGGCTTTCTGAGAAGATACAAGTGAAACTCAACCCTGAAGGATAAGAAGCAGTGAACAGGCATGTAGAGAGACTTGAGTTGGGGAGGATTTTCAGACACAGGCAAGAAGCTGATGTGCAGAAAATGAAGTGAGTTTTCCTACAATTATATTTCAACACACGCCCCCAACATGGATGATCAACTACAAACCCATTTAAACTTTGCCTTATTAGCACTGCTCTGTAAACAGGACATTAAAATTTCATTCACTCAACAAATATTTATCGAGCCAAGCTTATCCACACAGTGTTCTCTGCTTTTTGAATTCCTTTAATTCCATTAAATTGAGTTTCAATTTAATGAAACTTTGCTGATATCTCAAACAAATACACTTACTTTGCACTATCTTGTTATGCCTACCATATTTGCCTTATATAATTATGCTTCTACCAACATTTGTGTAATAGCAAAAAGAATTGTGTTTTGTTATTCTTTTCTATTTTTATTCTCTATAAGACTAGAATAATGCTTTTTGTACCACCAACTTTTGCTGAAATGAGTGGACAAGATTGTTCCAAGTATAAATCAAACACATGTGAAGGTCAGTATTTCCCGCTTCCGGGTCTACGTATGTGTGCATATATTTGCATATGCAGATCCTTGCATAATAGTCTATACATATGTAAAAACAATATCCACTGTCACCAAAATTTCCTTTAGTATTTACATTACTTTTCTCCATAGTTATTCATCTGTGCAAAGAATAAAGACACTAGAGAAACAAAACCTTGGAGACTATGCTAGACGATGTCAAAACTGTATGATTCCAATTATATGACATTATAGAAAAGGTAAAACCATAGCAAAAAGAAAAGCAGACCAGAGGTTCTGGAGTTTGTGGATGGGGTGTGAAGTTCAGGTGCAAAGGGATACAGAACTATTCTCTGGGGTGACGAATGTGTTCTAAACCTTGACCGTGGTGGAAGCTGCAGGACTTTATATATTTACCAAAACTCATTGACTTTATTCATAAAATGTGTTTTACAGTATGTAACTTATACCTCAATCAAGTTATTTTAAAAATACATATTATACTAAAAAAAATCCTTGACTTTAAGCCGGGTCTTTGAATACCAAATATTTTTGTATGTTATATAGCTTTTGACAAACTGATGAAGAAATGATAATTGTGACGAGGAAAGATGATTACTGAGTAACTTTTATATTCTGTAGAAACAATCCACAGACTCACAAGTAAAATAATAAATATTTGACTGAAGTTGGAAATATATAACATTTGCCAATTTTGCTGAAAACCTATATCCTTAAGACGTGACCAAAATCTCAGTGTGACTTGAAGGGAGATAATGGAAAGAGATGATAATCAACACAGCCGCCACAGATGGAGAATTAGGTACAAGATAAAAAGAACAGAACTGGGAACATTTATATATCAAGAAACTTTTAGCTCCTCAAAAAAAAATGAGAAGAAAGGAAACCAGGAAAAAAGGCTGGTAGCCAGGAAACCAGAAAATTGATCACTGGAATTTAAATTACCCTGAATCCAACTTCAATTCTGAGTTCCTAAGCTGATGATGAAAGAACACACATTTGAAAGAGTGTCTGGACAGAACAGTTAAACAATGGGACAATTATAAAACTGACACACAGGAAATGACCTCAGGATATTAGAAATGGAAACATGCAAGGGAAGGAAACTCTGGTGCTTCAGGACACCAAGGTCAGATATTATGCAGGAATATTCTAATATTAGTCTCCAGTTAAAATTCTATTTTCAAATCTCATTTCCAAAGAGCTCCACAGTACATCCACTTTCTGTTGTTAAGAATTTCATTACAGTGAATGTTCTGTTCCCACTTAACAGATCCTGGAAAGCAAAGGCCTCTCTAGGAGTTGCTGTGAATTAAGAAGTAGAAAACAATCTTCTGAATCAGCTACTTACTTTTCAGTAAGGAGTTATTTAAGGAACTGTTATGTATTCATCTCACCCTTTCTTAGTCACAAAACTTTGTATGTGTGTTTTGTCTGTGCGATGGAAGACTGAATGGGTTTTTAGGAGCAGATGATTGAGATGGAGAATTCTAGCGTTTGAAGTCAGTTATCTACTAGTATTGCTGCTAAGGGGGTCCTGCTCTCTTGGCCATCCCTGCCTACTCCTGCATTTCATGCTGTAACCGTATCTAGAAGTCTCTGATAGCAAAAAGCAACACTGTAAAGACCCAGCTCTTTTCTTCATTTGACATTTAATTTCTCACATGTCACATTAACTTTTCTTAACCAACTTCCACCAGGTCTAAGAGAAAATCAGAGATAAAGGAGAGATAAAGTCTGGGTATGACAGAACAAGCCTTGGACTTGGAACCACAGACTTGACTGAAGTTCCACTGTAGTTCCATGGGCAATTTAGAGAAACACATCTTGTGTGTTTTCACAGCACCCTGTGCATGCATTAAGTATAGTTCCATTCACTCTAGTGTAATTACCTCTTTATTTGTCCTCCCCACCGCCAGGACCTTAGGTTCTTCAAAGGCAATGTTTGTCTTTGTTATTGAATCCTTCCTACCCAGGAGAATGTCTGGAATGACTGCTGGACTAAATAACAATAAACAAGTCATTTCACCTCTCTGAATTTTATTTTCCCATGTGTAAGTTAAAAAGAAAACAGCTTCTTTGGGGGTTATCATGACATTTAAAGGTATATACAGATATAATGAAAAATTTCATTGTAAGGTAGAAAGTTACATGGCATCTCTTATTACTTATGTTCATCCAACAATTAAAAACAATGTATTCTATAGCAGACTAGTTCAGTTCATGTTATACCAAGTACCGTTGTAATGAAAATCTGTGTACAAGAAAATAATTTCAAGCGCTTGTTGACAATCTAGGTATTTAAGTAGATAAATCCAGAAAAAAACGTAGTTTGGATGAGCTTTTCAAATTTGTAATAACAGAAATTGCCTGGTAGCCAGATACAAAAGAAGAAGTTGGCATTTATTTGTAGACCCATGTTTCTAAGACGAAGAGGCAAAATAAGCCAAATATGAAGTACACGCCCGGCAGAAACTATCAGGCTTTTTAAAGACACACGATGAAGTGTTAAGACTGTTGCATGTAAACACAGTCGTCAATTCATTCACCCATTCCTCCCTACAGTCTGTCCATTCCACCAACAACCTTGAATATCCATTCAGTAAAGAATGCATTTTACACATGTATTGTGAGCATCTACTAGATGCTAAGTTAACCAGTGGAAAAAGTGACAAATGAGACATATTCTGTGCCTTAAAGTTACTTACAATTAGTAGGAGGGAAAAATTCATGAATTCATATGAACGGGAGTCATGCTATGTATTTATTTCAGTAATTAGTGTATGCACTACACATATTGCTGTAGAGAATTTTGAATATTTATTATAATGCCTTATTTACACATGCAGAATTTTACTCTGAGATCATAAAAATTTTACTTAAGATCATAAAAATATTTTTAATAGGGACCTTTAATGTCACATATAAAGTTGTTTTCTTTGAGAAATATTTCCATTGAAAAGTATATGCCTGAAAGAGTTGACCTGTTCACTAAGTCATTACCCATTTATATAAAATAGTGGAAAAATATACTTTGTAAATGATTCAAGGTTGAAAATATGTATACATTTTGTTGCCAGATCTAAGACATTTCACAGTTACTAGGGATGTTAAATGGGAAGAATTGTCTCTAGTAGGTTAGAGTCAATGACCATGTCTTATTTGACTTTGTAGACCCACATCTAGCATGGTGCACACATGCGTGATGTATATTGAGAGAATGAAGGAATGAATGAAAAGTGTTGAAATGACAGCAGCTGAGATTTATAAGTGAGAACTAAATCAAATGGAAAAGAAACTTGTATCAGTATAATTAGTCTTCTTTTCTGTGGAACCCATAAGGCTTCTCATCCTTATCTACGAATGGCTAGTAACACAGAATAAATTGGAATTTGGAACTCAAATCTAGACTACTCCAACTGGGTAAGTAATATAACCTTTTGAAATTCCATTTATAAAATGAGAATAAAAATATGTAATGTGTGAAAACATCTAGCACACATAGTGTCTGACACAGAATTACTGTTCTATACATTTGAATTGGTATTTTAGATTGAAATTTTTCTAGGAGCCAAAACCCCTGCTATTGTTCCATAGCAATAATGCGCTAAGACTCCACCCAATGTCATTCACCCTGCAGTCATTTTTATATCACTGATATTTTCAAAGACACATGTGAAGACAGGTAGTTGTAGAAGAAAATGTCCTCTGCTTCCCTCTTACCAATCAAGTGCTCCCAAGCTCTGTTGATGCGTCAGGAGCTGTCTACATGGTATGATATGAAGGATATGTAAAGTTATTCGTGGATTAAAATATCTTTGTAACAGTCTACCTTGGGGACTAGAAATATAACATCATTGGAACTACCTGTTTGAATTAAAGCAAAGGTGAATCCCTGCCTTCCAATCCTCCTGCTGTAGCTCAACTCTCCTGCTTGAAAAAAAATGACGAAGACAGATACAATATTAATAGATAAAAAGAATGAGACAAAATTGGGCTTAGAAAAAATTTAACATATCAGTGGATCAAATACAAAAGAGTAGACCTCAAATCTAGGCTTCGTGGACTCCTGGGCAGGAAGTAGGTGGTAGTAAAGGGAAGTTTCTGTGGGACAATGACACTAAAAGATCTCCATATAAGACAGGAGACAAGGTTCATGATCACTACTTAAAATCAGGGCTTAAATAGTACTCTCCTGTTGCATAAAAAGAGACTGACCATTTGTCAACCTGCAGCACTTACTTTGTTGGAAGCTCTGAACCTCAGGAGGCAGGGTGACAATGACACAGCCTCACAACCAGAATCTGAGACAAGCCGATTGCTGGCTCTGTGACTGAATTCCCAATGTTCACAGTATCATTGTGAAAAAAGACTAAAATATCATTGTAAAACTGGTCATGGACTAGCTCCCTGCGAGCAGATTGACGGCAACATAAATATGAAAGGAGATACAGGGAGAAAAAAATAGAATCCATCTAAGTATGTACAAAAATAAATTTCAGAAGGCACAAAGTCCTCAATTAAAAGGAAAATTCAAAACTTTACAAATACATAGAATATCTCAATGAATTTCAGGTAGCATTGCACAACAATATATAACAAACAAATTGAGGTCAGGATATAATTTGAAAGTAGAGTCAACAGGTCTTGAAAATGTATTATGAAATGAGAAGGGTCAAGATGTCTCCAACATTTTTGACCTGAGCAACAGAAAAATCGTGCTAAATACTGAGTTTGGGAAGACTGGAGCAGGGGCAGGCTGGAGAAGGAATATTAGGCGTTATCTTCGGGCAAATTAGAATCGAAGTTCCTATTAGACCTCCAAATAGAGGCGTGGAATAGCAAGTGGAATACATGAGTCTGAGATCTGGGAAGAAATCATATCTGGAAGTTAGAAGCTTATGGTCATTATTTAGAGCCATGGAAGCTGATGAGATTTCTTGGGGAGAAAGTATAGTTAGGAAAGAAATGGGGAAGAATGAAACCCTGAGGAATTCCATCAATTAGAGATTGGAAGAGCAGAAAGAACCAGCACAGGAGGCTGAGAATGCGTGACCAGTAAGAGAAAGGATCCCAGGAGATCTTGTCCTCGAAGCCAACTGAATAATATTTCAAGAAGGAAAAAAACGGCTCTATCAGAAGTTTCTGAGAAATCAAGTAAGTGCTAGAATTGATCCCAGGTTTGACAATACGGAGACTGGTAGTGACCATGAAGGAGAAATTTCAGTGGAATGATGGAGATGCAAGTGTGACAGGAACGGTATAGAGGAAAGGAAATGAGGAAATCGAAGCAGCGTGTCTAGACAGCTACTTCGAGGAGTTTTCCCAATAAAGGAGAACAAGGAAGTGAGTCAGTAGCTGAAAAGATAGAGCAGAAAGAATTTTTTTCAAAGATAGGAAATATGGCATTTTTAAGCTAATAGAAATATTTCATTAGAGAGGAAGAAGTCGATGATGAAAGAACAAGAAAGTGAAATTACAGGAGTCAGGTAAGCAAAGAGGGAGTAAGAGCCAGTCCACGAGGGGGGCATTTGGCCCTTTGTAGGAGCAGAACAGTTCTCCATCACAGCATGTACGCTTTACATTACTTCACCTTTGTAGAGACTTGTTTTCTATTTTATTTCACTTTATTATTTGTTTAGTTTTAAGATAAGATACCTAGCTGGATCTTATCATATGTGCATCTCCATCAGGTGCCCCACATGTTGGGAAATTACATACTCACTCCCACACCTGAAGTCAGTGCCTGGCCCATATTTGCAATACTTAAATCGGGTGATCCTAAGGAATCCCTCAACCTTTCAAGAAAGGAGTCCTTCAAACTGGTTGCTCCAAAAGTATTTTAAAAAGTCACACACGGGCTTCCCTGGTGGCGCAGTGGTTGAGAGTCCGCCTGCAGATGCAGGGGACACGGGTTCGTGCCCCGGTCCGGCAAGATCCCACATGCTGCAAGGCGGCTGGGCCCGTGAGCCATGGCCGCTGAGCCTGCACATCCGGAGCCTGTGCTCCGCAACGGGAGAGGCCACAACAGTGAAAGGCCCGCATACTGCAAAAAAAGTCACACACAACTCATAGCTCTCTAGGCAGTTATCTGAGCTGAATTAAAATCTGATGCACTGTTTGAAGGCTTGAGAAGATCTCCCATGGGGAAAGAAATTAGAAGGAAATGTCACTGAGCACATGAAACTGAGTTTAGGTTCAACACTGACTTGAGAAACACTTTATTTTTTTTTTATTTTGGAAAACCTTAAACTTTTCAGATATGAATGCAAATGTAAGGCCCCTATAGTAAGTTGATGTAAAAGGTATTTCTGAGTTTCCAATTTTGCATATTTCTCCATTCATTCTCTGTGCAAGCTATATATATGTAAAATACATTGCTATAGTTTGAAATAAATAAAATATTTTTTGTTATTTCTAGAACGGCATGCTCCCACTTACTTTCAGTTGAAATAGCGTAAGAGTTTTCTAACAGTCTGTATTATTGTGATTGGAAAATTACCAAATGCTAGAAAAATACTTACACAGAGCTCTGAAGAAAAAAAATAAATCTGAAAATTGATTTATGCCACATTACTTTGAGGTTTTAGACTGAGATTTTATTTGAAAGTCAAAAGCTGAGCAGTTGCCAGTAATGATGTGCAGTTCAACATCTATCAATGATTTTCCTCAGAATTATTAAGGTTTAACTTAAGCAGTTTCAAAAGCTTAAGATTTTCTTTCTTTATACACAACACTCTAAGCAAGTCAGGAACTAATACAGGTGTGGGGATTTCAAATGTTCTTATTATATTTTCATTTCCGTAGCTCACTGTATAAGTCAGCTCAGGCTGCCATAACATAATACCATAGACTGGTTGGCTTAAGCAACAGGAATTTGTATCTCACAATTCTAGAAGCTGGGAAGCCCAAGATCAAGGTGTCAGCCGATTCAGTTCCTGGGGAGAGCCCTCTTCCTGGCACACATGGAGAGCTCACATGGCAGAGAGAGAGAGATCTGGTCTCTCTTCCTCTTCTTATAATCCCATCCCTCATGACCTCATCTAAACCAAATAACCTCCCAAAGGCCAAATACCATCTCACTAGGGGGTAGGAGTTCAACATATGAATTTTTGGGGGAAACAAACGGTCCATTTCATTCCTCTTCTAATGCAATTCAGCAGAACTAAATATTGCATCACTTCTAAGACACGTGCATTGTCAGATACTACTTTGTCAAGAACCTTCTCACTGTGCACACGTCAATGCACTTCTGCTCAAGTGCCAAACTGAGCATCCATGAGCAACGTACGAAGGCTCATTCATAAAAAAACATGGTACCCACTAGGCCTCTGACCAGATCACTTAACCTAAGGCCAGATACTTCAGGACACATTTGAGGGATATTTTTGTCTGAGTTCTGTAAGGTTACAGTGCTCCAAGAAGTCTACAACATAACAATGAGCTGCCAGGGTTTTTATTTTCTGCCAATTCAGCTTTCAGATTGGTAGTAAATGAATCCAGTGACTAAACATTACTTAGTTGGCAATTCAAGCAGGTTTTGGGTTTTTGTTTCTTTTGTTTTGTTTTTAATTGAGCAAGAAGGAAAAGACTTTGTCATGTATAAATATAATATTTGGTTTAAGATCTTAAGAAATCATTTTTGACCCACTGATGGCTGACTTTTCTTGTCATCCTTTAGAGATAATTCGCTATCCTTGGCCATCTAAACCACAATTTTGTTTTCCCTAGGTCCAAAGTCTTCAGACTAAACAGAAGTGAAGTAAAATAGACTTTAAATATTAATGACTACATGCGGTGTTTGAGCAGAACAAATAACTGAGAGGTAATTTCCAGATTTTACACAACGCTCTGGAAAAGGCTTCCAAAGAGCACTTCAGCAGTGACTGCCTCCCTGTGATCTCCATTGTTTTTATTTTCCTTATGCTTGTGTTTAGCTTGCATAACTACAGAATATAATGCATGCAAATAATCAGAGACTTTACATGCAGAAGCATATACCTACACACATAGGTAGAGGCGAGATACTTCTCCTTCTCCAAGGATATGGGAAGAAGCAGGGGGAAAAAAGAGGACAAGACTAGATTAGATTGTAACCAGTGCATCAACAGAACCTAAAGTTATTTCCACCTATCATCACACCAAACCACATCTCTATTTGTCTCCCTGTCACTCTCTGCACAGTGACAAGTCAGCCCTGACTGACATCGTTAACCCTGGACTTACTAAGCATTATTGAATTCAGTTGTGAGAAGGAAAGCAGTTGAAACTATACAAAGCTATAAATGAAACTGAAAATTTAAAGAGTTCAGTCTATCAACGGACTTTCCCTAACAGTAGAAATGCAGTGTCCTAGGGACACATTTGCAGGGAAACATGAAAATACAAAATATCTACACCTTCTGAAAAAATTAGAAAACAGAGACTTCTTTTTTTTTTTTTTTTTTGCAGTACGCGGGCTTCTCACTGTTGTAGCCTCTCCCGTTGCAGAGCACAGGCTCCAGACGCACAGGCTCAGTGGCCATGGGGCCCAGCCGCTCCGCGGCATGTGGGATCTTCCCAGACCGGGGCACGAACCCGTGTCCCCTGCATCAGCAGACGGACTCTCAACCACTGTGCCACCAGGGAAGCCCCAGAGACTTCTTTTATTTATATATATATAATTTTATTTATTTATTTTCGGCAGTGTTGGTTCTTCGTTGGGCTACTCTTCGTTGCAGTGCGTGGGCTTTTCACTGCGATGGCTTCTCTTTGTGGAGCACGGGCTCTAGGCACGCGGGCTTCAGTAGTTGTGACGCATGGGCTCAGCAGTTGTGGCTCCCGGGCTCTAGAGTGCAGGCTCAGTAGGCTTAGTTGCTCCGCGGCATGTGGGATCTTCCCGGACCAGGGCTCGAACCTGTGTCCCCTACCTTGGCAGGTGGATTCTTAAGCACTGTGCCACCAGGGAAGCCCCGAGAAAGGAGACTTCTAATGAAAAGGCAAAGTTTCTAGAGTGCAGTCTGTACTGGAAAGGATACAGGAAAAGCCTCCATATGTTCTTTCTTTTAAAAATGTTCATATTTCCTAAGTTTCTTTAAATTGAGGGCCACATTTCTAAAGTTTCCAGCCTAAATTCATCCAACATTTAGGAGCACTTATTGGTCCTTTGCCCTGCTAGGTGCTGAAGACAGGGTGAGGAAACGTCTCTTAAGGGATGAAGCTGCTGGATCATAAGTATGTATAATTTCAAAGAGAAGCCAAATTAGCTCGTCCAGCTTAACACTGAGGAAGAAGTGGTGATACCAATGAGGGAGGGACAAGGGGAGGCTGACCACCAGCATGTTCTCCATTTCTCAAAATATTGGTTTTTCAACTATAGTAGGCACTCAAAATTTGGTGAGTTGTATTAAATGACATGTTAAATAAGAATTCCCTTTACCGATAAAGAAGATTCCATCCTTATCTATGGAATTTTCTACCCAACAAAGTGACCTCACACTGGAAGGAGCTGGGAAAGGATATGAAAACTTCTTCCTTAGAGATTTCTTAGAATAAAGAAGTTTCTAGTCTGGAAGCTTGGACCAGACTATTTCCCAAATCTTTCCCCTTCTATTATTTCTGTGTATTTTAAATTCATTTAAGAAAGCCTGGTTCTAAACGTATGGACACCAAGGGGGGAAAGTGGCGGGGTGGTGGTGGTGGTGGGATGAACTGGGAGATTGGGATTGACATATATAAACTAATAGGTATAAAATAGATAATAAGAACCTGCTGTATAAAAAATAAATTAAAAAAATTTTTTAAATAAATAAAATTTTAAAAAGCTGGTTCTGCATAAGATGGAGTAAGCACACGCCATCTTGTCTCCCTTACTGTTGCGTAGCTGTTACATGCAGAGGTAACACAACAACTGAACAGGTGTTTAGGACTCTAAAAAGAGAAGAATAGCAGGTGGATTGGGAACAAGACCAGACTTCAAAATACCACCAAATTTTGTGGTGAGGTGCTATCATTTTTTTCCTCCTCTGATATCCCTCAGCCAGGATTCAGGGCAAGTGGACAAGCGTCTCCTGCCGTACAGAATAAGGAGGGGGGTGGAGGGAGAAGTCCCCTGTTCTTTTTTTCTTTACAGATTTGGGTGTCCACGCCATTTTCAAATGTTGCCCATTAGATGCTAGGCCGTAGTCAGTAGGCTGAACTCTGGCTTTGGAGATCAGACAAGTTTAGTTTCAGATGGTAGCTATGCCACTCAGAAGTTCTGCATACTTGATGATTATTTAACCTCTCTGAGAGTCCTTTTCTTTCTTAGCAGAATGATAATAACACATTATAGGACTGGTATGCAAATCACACTCCTGGGTTATTAAAAGTTTTCACTCCAGAAAAATATAATGTTTCTGAATTCATGTATAAAAGTGGAATGCAAGTTCTTTTCTAACTTTCTAATTAAAGGTGTCAATTATGCCAGCTCTTCAAATTTCACGGACTAAACTTTTCAGAGAAACGTACAGACATAATTCTCACTCCTGCTGCTCTAAGGTTAATTCCCTAGTTTCCTCTTCTGTGCTCAACAAAATAAGGTCAAAGACGTAAGTTCCTTTGATTAAAATCTCTGCTTGTCCTTGGCATTCAAAATTGGCCTAGACATTTGGGTTGCTTCAAAATTGCTCAAGTGAAATAAATTAATATCCCAGATAACTTGTTTATTTCCTTTTTGAAAAACTCCCTAAAATATTCCTTCATAATGTTTCAAAGGAATGACGGCCCCAATTGGCACTTTAAGGGGACAGACTAGAACAGTTCTTAATGTCTCTTCCTGCTTCTGACATTCTATGGTTCTTTGATTTGTAGGATTTTAAGAATGTGGAAATATGTGAGAAGTATTTTTCTTCCCTAGTGAACCCTAACTAGATAATTAATCCCTGTTTCAAGGATAGCTCAAGAGCATGTGTATGCAAGGATGAGGCAAATTCTCTCATAAACAAAATGTGAGCGTCTTAAGAACAAGGGCACATCTCTTATGTCTATTCCTCCTAGACAGCACAGTAGCACACCTGTTTCTTCAGATGGTCACAACCACTTCGTATTCCCAGGTGGCCAAAGCCTGGGCATCCTACAGCTTCAGTAGAATCATGTTAAAACTCAAAGAGTAGACCTGAGGATTTTAAAGGTTATTTTTCATGATAAAGCAAAATAGTACACCATAGAGTATACATACAAGTTCACTTCTTTTCTGTGACTGACTCAGCAGGAATCTAGGTGGACCCATGAGTAAAGTGTTATTCAGCGTAATAAAAGCCTTGTTGATCAGCAGATAAATAATAACCCTCTTCAGAACCACGAGTGATTGTCTTATTCACATGCTTTCCTATATTTTCCTTCTTACATTATTATTTTCAACTCTGCATTTCAGCCTACTCTTTTTTTTTTTGCAGTACGCGGGCCTCTCACTGCTGTGGCCTCTCCCGTTGCGGAGCACAGGCTCCGGACGCGCAGGCTCAGCGGCCATGGCTCACGGGCCCAGCCGCTCCGCAGCATATGGGATCTTCCTGGACTGGGGCACGAACCCGCATCCCCTGCATCGGCAGGCAGGCGGACTCTCAACCACTGCGCCACCAGGGAAGCCCCAGCCTACTTTTATAATCACAAAAGATGATCATAGCTTTTCATGAACACCATTTAAAACCTAGCAATGACCTCACTAAGAGAAGAATTCAGTGGAGGAAAAATATACAAGAATTGAGCCAATTTTGTTGCTGTTCAAATGAATCCTTTTAGAAAAGGAAGTATCTATCATTCCTGCCTCACTTCATTTTGATTATTATCCACAACGTGTTTCCTTAAGAATAATCATGAGGAAATTTGCACCCTGACTATTCATGACTGTTATGCAACATATAAGGATGTCCCTAGATGGCTAAGTGAAGACTACACTGGGGCTGCTTGTATCTGCTGCTCAGATACACAGAGCTCACTACTGGCAAAACCCATCGAAGATTTAGATTCAGATTGTGGCATCATATGAATGTCAGTCAATTCAGTATATAAAATTGGCTTGGGGACATTTTTTTTTCCAAGGATCCACAGCCTCCAATTTTGAATTTGGACATGATCATTTCAGAAATTTCATGTGCATACAGCAATGACATAACCAAAAACTTGTTTCTCTCAATATACCTATGAAAGAAAGTTTTACTTTACTCCTATCTTAGTAGTTGGGTTTATCATACATGGTCACAGGTAACTATTTACAGATGTGTTCATTCAAGTATTGCTGAACCTAGTTTTTCTTAGCAGTTAACAATGGTGTCTTCTAGAAGCAAATTTTCTAAAAAAAAAAAAAACAAAGCTATCTTCTAGCATTGTTAACTGTTCTTTTAAGCAAGCCTACACATTCATTCTAAAGACTTTCAAACAAATCAAGAAACTCACAAGGAACTTTATAGGAGTCATGTAGTCCTTAAGAATTTTGAAGAGATTAATCCTCAAATTTCTGCTCACTTTCTTGTATGCACACAACCAAGATCCATTGGGAATAATTTGGGGCATAGCAACAGGTTAAATTATAATGTGTCACTTAGAACAAAAAGGAAATGTCAAACTTTCAAAGCCACCTAATACCTCCCAGCTCTATGTACCAAGAAAATGAAAAACAACTTTTATTGCTTACTGATTTTCATATTTTAGCAAGTACTTTTTCTTCCTAATAGTAGGGTACTGTTACTCTGAGAAGTGTACAACCTAATAATTATAGTTATGTTTTCGGCTTTTACTATATCTCAGGTAACAGTTTTTAGATTTTTTTTTTTCTGCTTCAGAGTTTCGCACAGGTTACAGAATAGCTGGAGAAGACAACGTCACTCTTCTCCCTAGCTCACCTCTAATATACCCTGTAGGCTGAATTGGGTTTCCATCTTAATTAGCGAAGGAATCGTAAACTTCTCAGAAGTGACCTGGGCACACAGAACAGAAAGACAGTCTAGCTCAGTGGGGCCTTTTCCAGCTACTGGTTCTCCAACGGAAAGGAAGGCTGAATATGCAGCCCAAGCTATAAAATGAAGATGATATTACCTACATTAAGGAATTATGAAAATTAATGAGAAAAGCCAGGAACAAGAGAGTCAGCTTTGATTTAGCCACTCTCAGCGCCTACAGCTAACCTCACAGCAACTCAGCTGTATTTCCTCAACTGTTTTTACTTCCCTCCATTTGCAATGACCCTGGCACGATCCAAGAAATTACCCAATTGCTGTGCCAAGCTCTTTTCTAGTCAGAGCTTGTATCATTCTGGGAGATGCTCTGCTAATTATCAAGCACTTCGACTAAAAAACGAATGTCGTCAAAGTTTCGGCACTCTTGAACCTAGAGCAAACTCAGAATCAACAAGCCCACACCGTTATCTGGAGGAAAAAAAAAATCAGTCTGCTCCAGGTACCTTACCTACATCTCTGCCTCCTGCCCTTCTGGAAAGCCCATGTCCCTGCATATATCTTATGCAAATTAACGGAACAAGTATTTATTAGGAACATGGTATGTGTTTAGTGCTGTAGCACTGAAAGTTAACAGCAGAGATGTGTCCCTGTTTAGGGGTTTGACAATACATTGTGACACAATTAATTAATTATATAGCTACAAACAGTGAGAATTAACATGAAGTAAAAACAAAACACAGTGAGAAAAAATGTGTGTGTGCGTGTGTGTGTATCAAAGAACTAAGTAGGGGTGATGAAGAATCTCTCTACAGAATTTTGGAAAAGATCAGTCTGAGTTAAATAAGCAAATAACAGGAGTAAGAATACATGTGGGAAGGCCCTAAAACAGAAAGGGCTGCTATAGGGGAAGTTCAGCACAATTGCGGGTGAGGATGGAGACCAGGCAGAGGCAGGGCAGACAAAGCCTTGCTGGATTCTGAAAGGCATTAAGGATTCTGACATTTTTCCTGAGGTCACTATGTAAACGACGGAAGGGTTTAAGCAGAGGAGTGACAAGATCTCGTTTATGGTAAGGTAAGAGCAGTGCGAAGTGCACTGTGGCCTCAGTGTGGAGAATAGGCTGCAAAGGGCAGGAAAGTGGAAGCACGGAGACCGGTTAAGGTGCTATCGTACCTGTCCACCTGAGAGATGGGTGCCTCTCAGACTCAGGTGATGACCGTGCAGATGGAGGGAATGGACAGATCTGAGACGTATAATGAAAGTGAAATAGACTAGTGATGGGTGACAGGGAGAAAGAGAAATCAAGGGAATTCTCAAGTTTCTGAGGTTCTAACTTAACCTTTATAACTACATGATACGAATAACATTATGTATCACCTTATAGACTCATTTATGTATTTGACAAGCCTGATGATTTAGAGTGCCGGTGACCTGACTTTGAATACTGGATCTGCTTCTGTGTGACCTTGAGCAAGGTCCTTAACCATAAGTATGTGGACCCTCAAACACCATCCTGAACCACTTGTGAGGTTTCTGAGATTCTAGAGGTTGTGGGAAATAGATGAAATACACAGCTCTGAGGGAAATCCTGCTCTCTGGAGATCTGACCTTGTATCACTGGTGTACGAGGTGGGATCAAATCCTAGTCCTAAGAAATGACTTTTCCCTCAGTGAAGGTCTCCAGATGACTGCGTTGCCTGCGGGTGAAACAGCATTGCAGAAGGGCCTCCTTGAGCTCACAAATGACACGAACTTGCACCAATTGACTATTTCTTTCCAGAGGTAGAGATGGCTACAGCAGAGTCTGCAGACATTGGTATCTATAGGGTGGGGTGGAGTGGAGTGGAGTGGAGTGGAATGCAAGAATTCTAACATTCCAGTGTCATTCACTTTTCAATACTGCAAATGGACACTCAGTCTCAGCATCAGAAATACAATAGGACAGAGACTATGAAATACAAAGGGACAGAGACTATGGCTGATTGGAAAGAACATGCCTGATTAAACAAGGCAGCAGATACTTCCAGCTATAACTAGTGTGCCTAGATTTTTTAAAAGAATCCAGAAATCAGGATTTTTATGAGAACTCTCCTAATATGTAAACGTTGGCTCAATTTTTAGAATAAAGTGATATCTGGGTCATCAATGGCCAGGTGTACCCCCTCGGCCTCCAGTTTGGAATCTTGGGTTGCCACTACCTCAAACAGTCCCCCATAGAATCAAGTAACTGTGGGAATGAACGAACAGGATGGAATTTATACTGTGACAGGAGAGTAGCGTGATGCTGGCACAGAATGAGCAATTTTCCAAAAGGATGAACTGACACAGAACAATGGAAACGTGAAACTAAAAGAGAGATGATTCAATCCCTTCGCTTTCTAAGTACATACAAGCTTCTGAAGAGGAAGAATTTCTGTTTTTTATTTATGTATTTTGACTTTATCTAGCACAATTTAAGAATGTCAGGTTAAAAACCAATTAATTCAGTTTTTCTGATCTGCCAAGTGGAAATTTTTGTAAGAAATCTAACCAACCTTCTTACACATTAAAAAAAGCTCTTGACAATGTTTCTTCCGTTTGGTTTAAGGACTGAACAAACTCTGCTGGACTAATAATTAGTAGGAATACTCATGTAACATCTAAGGAATATAGCCAGCAACTTCTCTCTGTCTCAATCTCCTCAACTGTTACTAAAAATGCCCATCTTGAAAGTGTGTTGTAAGATTGAAACTCACAGTATTTTTTCTAAAATGGGTACTTAAGGAACAGAAGCCACAATATATATAATCACTATGTGCAACAGTGCTGAAAGGTTTGATGAAAACTTTGAGATAGAGAGACGGAATATTCAATATATACCTGGCAATCAGATCATACCCTTCTTTCCCAGCCCTGGGGACTTTCTAGCAGAAGAAAGGAAGGGGAGCCATCAGGAGAGAAGGCATGACCCTTGCAAGAGCAGGGAAGAGGAATGTAAATGGAAACAGGGAACAGGCAGAGACGTGCAAGGGAGGGGCCTAGAATGAGCCGCTGTGGGGATTTTCTCACCTAGGGCATCTCCAGGGTTCAGGAGTGAGGTGTAATACCAGTGACCTGCAAAACAGAGGAGATGTGGTATATCTAAAGATTCTGGTCTTCAGTGGTCCATGTCATAGGCCCTGTGCCCCATGATAGAGGAGCACTGAGACCAGGGGAACATTTACCACCAGGTGGTGCCATGCCCACAGCTTTTCTTCTGCATCTCAATAAACCACACTGTGTGGCAGAACAAATCAAACTAACTTACAATTTATGGAGCTGATTTCACTTTACCTAGTTGCAAAGTGGCTTAAGATGGTCCACCTCAATTTTTCTGTTCTTCACCCCCAACTCCTAAAATGGCCAAACCAGATGATGGACAGTCAGGCATTCTACCTCTAAATAATTTCATCATAGACTCAAGTCTACTCAGCAAATGCTTTTGAGCTCTGAGGAATACATCAGTAAAAAAAATGTAAAAAATATCACCTGTCTCAGTGGCCCTTACATCCTAATGTACGAGGTTTAGAGAAATAGTTGCAAATACAAATATTCTACAGTAAGAGGAATACATGGAACTCACTCACACTCATTCACACGAAATTGAAAATAACAAATTAGGAGGTGGAAGGTGGAAAGACACCTCTGGGTATTTTTTAAGGAAGTGAGGGAGCCTTGACAACGGAGAGAATGTTATTTTTTAAAGAGGTCTTCCCAATACATCAAAAGAAGTTTGAGTTTGTTTTAATCTCACTCTCTGTGCTTTATAATTTTGTGGGAGGACTGCCCTGCTTCCCTTCCACTGTAGTGGTAAATAGATGCTACTTCCTGGGGCACTTTCTGCTGCTTGCAACTGAGCACAGGTGCAACTGAGAAAGCGTGTTGCTGCTAAATCACTGTTTTCATCTCATTTTTCAGACATAATTTCCATCCAACTTATAAGAAATCCTTCAACTCATTTCAAAAAACATTCACTTTCTGAAAATAAAGGTAAACCTGTTTTTCCTACTGGTATTTCAAGTTACCTAAAAATGAAACCAATTACACAATGATTATCTATTGCTCTCAAAATCCTCATTATACAAAACCTAGGAGGGTGCAGACTTTTTTAAATTTCACTTTCTCTTTTAGATATTTTATACTCCACTCTGACCAATCACTTTAAATTTATGAAACTTTCTTTTCTCAGTTCTCACACACATAATGGCTGCTTCTTCACCGAGCTGTATTCAACAAGTAGGAATCTGCTGGCTAAGATGGTATGATTCTCAAAGTGTAAGGTTCCTAGAAGTTGGTATTTTGGTTCATGTAGATTTCTACCAAGGCTAGATGCTTATCTTGACTTATCCCAAATTACTTTTTCTTTTCCAAAACTGGGGAAGCAATCTTTAGCAACCAAAAATTTGTTAGTAGATATGCCAGCAGCTTTGAGCAACGCTGGAGAGTCTTTATCATTTCTGTTTGATGTACTTCAGGAAGGATAAAAGCATGGGAAACATTCCAAACTCAAACAGCATGACGCTTTGTGACTTCAGCAATAATCCTAAAATAGAGCAAAATGTACCATTTCTGTTTGAGGCACTTCCTGAGAATTTTCCAGCATCGTCAGATAAAGCTAACCTATCCACTGAGAGTGTAATTGAAGTGTTTCTTAGTAAACAGTTCTGCTTGGAAAACCCAAGTAAAAGTCAATGGTGCTTGAAAATACTTTTGTGTTTCTCTTCAGGAAGGTTTTATCAAGGCTAAATGGTTTGGCTTAGAAATCTTAAGTGGAAATTTATAAAACTAGATAACTACAGAAAACTGATCACTTAGGTTTAGCTCAATGCAATGACCTCGTATCTTGGTCTCCTAAAATTATTCAGGTAGCACTGATTTTAGGGATTTGGCCCTATTTGCTTTAGGTCGTCCTTCCTTTCAAGTCACTGGAATGTCTTGCAGTGTAGATGTATGATGTCTTTCCTCTGAATAAAAACATCTGATTATTAAAGGTAGTTCCTTTAAGAAATCTGCCTAGCTCTCCTTAAACTTAGGGGAAAAATTACCATTTCTCTAACTAGAACCTGTTTTGTGGTTTCCTTCTTCAGAAAGTAAATTAGTAAAGATGAATACCTCCTGAATAAGTGGGCTGTGAGTAACATGATCCACAGAAGTCTGTGAGGCACTTAATACCCAGAGTTCCCTGTGCCACAGAGTGACTGCTCCAGAGTTTTCTACATGAAAGCACCCACCGTTCCTAACGCACCTCGAGGTGTTAGGTTGGTTAGGTCCCAACCGAGAACCACTGACCTTATCCAAACCCCTTATTTTACAGATCAATAAAGACCAACGAATTGAAATGTTTGGTTCTATCTTTTAAAGGGTAAGTTACGATCAGAAGTCAAACTTCCTTGACTTCAAATTCATGCTCTTTCCTATGTTGGGCAGGTTCTTCCTATTGCTATAATATGATATATACACATATTTTTATTTTTAAAAAATGGATTCTATCAGATTCTCTTAAATTGGTTTAAACAGTATCTTGAATCCTTTTCTAGCTCTTTCTTACGTGTACACTTGCTGGCTGGCAGTCACCAGGCTATCTATCCCGGAGATCATGGGAAAATGGCACTGAACACATGTCTCTATATCAAGAATCACACATGCAGTATTTGACTCATTTTGCTTCAACCATTTTAAATTCACGTTTCTTTGGAATTATTAACTTGATCAATAAATAAAGTAACATGAGAAATAAATCTGTAAATTATAAACATGACACAGGTATTAAGTATTATCTTTATCTATATTTATATTAGCATTTATTAATGTAGTACTACTATTTATTAAGTATTACTATCGTTATCTTCAATTTTAACTGAACTGTTTCATGAAATCCAGTATTCAAGATGGCACTTTTCTACCTCTTCTCATTTGTCTCCCTTTCTGGAATCTTCTAGGAATAATTATTCAGTTAATTTTTAACTGAATAATTTTGTTAATTATAGCTTCATAATATTGAGTGTTTCTTTTTTTATCTCATCCTAGATTTGTTTCTTTCCCCACGATCTATTAAAATCTTGACCTGAGTATATTATTTGCTTATGTCAGTGTTGTTTCATGGGCCTTCTAGTTGTATTACTGTTCCGTTTCCTATTTGTGAAGATTTTTTTTAAGGTCGCTTGTTAGATATGTAAACTTAGGTAAATTTAATACCTTCTCTGAAAGTCAGTTTCCTTATCTGTTAAGTGGAAATAAAAATATCTACCAAAAACTTTTTTTTGAGACTCAAAAATAGAGGGTTTTTTGCCTCAATCTTCTTTCCTCCAATCTATTTTTAAATTGCAAATAAGTAAAAAATGAATTGGAAAAAATAAAATTAAGGGAAAAGGCATACAATATACTAATATTATGTTTATATTTATATAAATATAACTTAAATTCAGAAAATTAAATCCTTACTAACTTGGTTAAGGTTTTTTATTTACTACAAACAAAAATGGAAGTCCTTTGGTCTAGTGAACAAAGATCAAAGTAATAACTGCTCATCTCTTTCTCTTTTCTTTTTTAAAAAAAATTTTTGAAGTATAGTTGATTTACAATGTTGTGTTAGTTTCAGGTGTACAGCAAAATGATTCAGTTATATATATACATATGTATATATATACTCCTTTTCAGATTCTTTTCCTTTATAAGTTATTACAAAATATTGAATATGGTTCCCTGTGCTATACAGTAGGTCCTTGTTGATTATCTATTTTATACACAGTAGTGTGTATGCTCATCTCTTTCTAATAATTAAGAGGGTAAAGTACAGGGAGATCAAAACCTCATAAAAAGGTATAAAGCTAAAGATTAAAGAGGCTGATACCTTATTCTATATTAATGGCAAAGAACAATAACTTCCATTCACTTGACGGCTGACACATCACCTTGACTTATAATGTTTTATGAGACGTGAGAGTCAGTAGAACCAACCTTCTGTGACTGTATGGGAAGGAAGGGTAAAGTTAGATGATTATATAAAGCTATCAAAGAGGAACTTGACTAGCAGCCTCAGGATACAAAGCACAACTTTATAAATAGGTGACAGCTGGGGAGGGGCAGCTTCTAGTTAAAGCTTAGATATATTTTTAACTTTTTTAATACTACATTTCCATAGAATGGATTAAGGGTGGAGACTGTTTCATTACTGTGTAAAGCAGAAGTTGTCAGAGCTATGACAGAGCAAAGCCTGCATTTCCTGGGAATCTGGATTATATGATCTACCATGCTCCCTTCAACTCTTGGATTCCGTGAATTGATGAGGAAAAGTGGCAAAAGACTTTAAAGAGACACAAAGGAGAAATAATATTTGACCAAGATTATTTATTAAGCAGAGTACTTGATACCTAAGAAATAAGTTAACCAGATCACTGTCTTTGGAGATAGACTCTTTAAGAGTCTCAGAACTTGAAACCAAATTCAGATAGGGTGAATTTTTTACAAGATATACACACTTACAACCACCGTCTGAACAACACATCAAGAACTCTTAATTGAGAAGATAAAGAATTAGTAACTTCTGCTATTCTAGAAACTAATTACAGCAGCAGCTATGTACCTGCCTGGCAACTGGTGTTTCCTCCAAAACAAAATCACATTCAACCCTTTTCCCCACCCTGGGTGTCATTATTCTGCTCTACCAAGAGAGTCTCTGAAATTAGATTCTTTGTGCAGGAAGCATGTCCTGAAAACACACAAAAGGAGGACTTGGGAGTTCAGATTACTTGCTTGAGTGTGCGGAGCTGAAAATGAGGTGCAAAAAATACAGAAGTTTGACAGCAAACTGGGTAAATTTTCTTCACAGTGGAAAATTTTAAGAGACTTTTCCACTGACACAAACCAGAAAACAGCAAGACTGTGAATACCACAGGAATTTTTAAAGTGCTTCACAGGTCCCTCATAATTATAAAAACAAAAGTCTTGATTTCTGAGATATGATTAAAGTTCCACAGCTGATATTTGGCTCAGGTCTTGGTTGTCCCTCCACTGACCACAACTCTTTAATGAGGTAACTAAAATTTATGTTTAGAAAGAATATCAAAGTTGTATCAACATTCTTATTTTTCTGTTAATATTCACTGAATCACTTATTCATACAACTCTAGTTGAACTTTAGTTTTTTCTACTTCTTCCTCAGAACATTTCTATTTCCTCCTGATTCAACTTCCCCTTTGAGATTCATTGTTTACAATTATAATCAGAACTACAGTGGCTAAAGATAAGAATGAAGTATTGTAAAGATAGGTAATTTTGTTATTTAAGAAAAACAGTGTGGTTAGTACTAATAAAGTCCCTCCTTTTTTATCATAAGCTTTTCTTTAAAGAAAATTTTTCTAACCAGATATTTCCTGGGCTTTTTATTTAACAAACAATTACTGCATAACTTTCGTACGCCAGGCATTGTGATTGAGGGACATAAAAGTACTAGGGATATGAAGATGAATAAAATATAACCCATGCCTTCAAAGACAATTCTTTAATTGGGGAGACAGATTCATATATAATTATTTTAAGAATGTACAAGGCAAAGGATTAATCTCCAAAACTTACAAGCAGCTCATGCAACTCAATATCAAAAAAACAAACAACCCAATCCAAAAATGGGCAGAAGACCTAAATAGACATTTCTCCAAAGAAGATATACAGATTGCCAACAAACACATGAAAGGATGCTCAACATCACTAATCATTAGAGAAATGCAAATCAAAATTACAATGAGGTATCACCTCATACAAGTCAGAATGGCCATCATCAAAATATCTACAAAGAATAAATGCTGGAGAGGGTGTGGAGAAAAGGGAACCCTCTTGGACTGCTGGTGGGAATGTAAATTGATATAGCCACTATGGAGAACAGTATGAACGTTCCTTAAGAAACTGAAAATAGAACTACCATATGACCCAGCAATCCCACTACTGGGCATATACCCTGAGAAAACCATAATTCAAAAAGAGTCATGTACCACAGTGTTCATTGCAGCACTATTTACAATAGCCAGGACATGGATGCAACCTAAGTGTCCATCGACAGATGAATGGATAAAGAAGATGTGGCACATATATACAATGCAATATTACTCAGCCATAAAAAGGAACGAAATTGAGTTATTTGTAGCGAGGTGGATGGACCTAGAGACTGTCATACAGAGTGAAGTAAGCCAGAAAAACAAAAATAAATACCGTATGCTAGCACATATATATGGAATCTAAAAAAAAAAAAGTGGTTCTGAAGAACCTAGGGGCAGGACAGGAATAAAGATGCAGATGTAGAGAACGGACTTGAGGACACGGGGAGGGGGAAGGGTAAGCTGGGACGTAGTGAGAGAGTGGCATGGACATATATACACTACCAAACGTAAAATAGATAGCTAGTGGGAAGCAGCCGCATAGCACAGGGAGATCAGCTCGGTGCTTTGTGACTACCTGGAGGGGTGGGATAGGGAAGGTGGGAGGGAGAAACAAGAGGGAGGGGATATGGGGATATATGTATATGTATAGCTGATTCACTTTGTTATACAGCAGAAACTAACACACCATTGTAAAGCAATTGTACTCCAATAAAGATGTTTTTTAAAAAAATGTACAAGGTGCGTAGACAGTCACAAAAGAGGAAAAGTCAAATTCTAGCTTCAGTATGTTAGGTGCAGATAAATGTGTCACTGAGAAACATTTTAAAATAGAAAATATGCAGTATTTTTCACCATATAACATTGTTTCTATAGAGAGTCCGAATAATTATTCCTAATGAAATACTTTTCTACGAATGTAATTCGCCATGAATAAGAAGCCTTCGTGTTACTAGTGAATATGAAGTGTTCCTGTTCTGTACTACTATCCTATTCCTTATTAAAAGTAAAATAAAATATACATTCCACTCTCTTCAATTTCTGGAAGCCCGACTAAACTCAATGCTTTGATCAACATTACTGTAGTAATCATATATCTTCTCCTACCATTACCCAAAAATCAATGGGCATGAAGTGATAAATAAGTAAAAAAATGTGAGTTCCTGCAGCCAGGAAAATATATTTATTAGTATTCCAAATGAAATGTAATCTTGGCCTCGCATCTGCACAGTTCAAGGTCTAATCCCGTTGCAGCATTCTGGCCAGTAAGGTTCTGGGAAGTCCCTCACTTTGCACAACAACCTTGGCTTTCACTAGACATACTTAGAGGGGAGGGGAGTCCCCAGGGACTCGCTTTCCCACCCCTCCAAAAAGAAAAGTGAGCCGGGGTCTGAGTATAGGGAACTAAGATAAAGTAGTGACGCTAGTTCTCTGCTATTGAGCCAACATTGTCAAAGTGGACAAATGCAATTACAGGTTGGTAGCCATCTGAAACAGCAGAAGTGTATATAGGTCCAACAAAAGCCTCCTTGAATTAGACCACAGACAGAATGAGTTTACGATTAAAACCAAGGTCACAGTGCAAGTCACTGTGAGTCACTGTTGATAAAAACAACAAACAGATCTCCAAGGTCTGCAGAAGGGCCATTATGTAATATAAATAAATAAAGGAAACAATCACAAAGATGAGAACACAAGAGACTATCCAGAATAAAAAGCAGATTGGGAAAAATCGTGGGGAGCAGGGGGCACTTCTAGATTATTTTTTTTTTTTTTGCGGTGCGCGGGCCTCTCACTGCTGTGGCCTCTCCCGTTGCAGAGCACAGGCTCCAGACGCGCAGGCTCAGCGGCCATGGCTCACGGGCCCAGCCGCTCCGCGGCATGTGGGATCTTCCCAGACCGGGGCACGAACCCGCGTCCCCTGCATCGGCAGGCGGACTCTCAACCACTGCGCCACCAGGGAAGCCCTAGATTATTTTTTGAAATTATTTTTCTATCCCTTGTCTTGAGTGTTTGGTTCATTTCCCTTTGTGGTGCATATTTACAGGTAAAGCCAATGTTCTTTGGTTTAAAAGCAAAGATTTTTTTTAAACCATTACTATTGAGTTATAGGATGCAATAAAGAAGGAGATATTTTTTATGACGTAAAGATACAGCTTTACGACTTTGCAAAGCATGTGGATACAGCCAAGAGATCCATGGGATCTGGTGTTTTGAGCAAATGTAGAAGTAGAGGGCATGACTGGACATGAGAGGGCCAGAAGCAGAATCTAGTGTTCCAGAACCGTCAGCTAAAAGGAAGAGGAGAAGAGCAATGGGGAACTCACAATTCAGAACCAGACAGAAGACCTTTTTTCAGCTACACAGATTAGAGGTAATCACCAACTACTTAGTGATACCAAATTAGAAACTAATATAGAAATATACTGCATACCATTTGTAAAAAGATGTATCTTCTTCCAGCTGGTAGCACAGGGTAAGACAGAGATTCAAAGCATGAGAGGGACTTGGCACAAGGGAGCTTTTCCATTGCTGAGATGAAGGAGACCCTTTGAAAGTTCTTCGGAGTGGAGAGAGGTTTTAAATTAAAACATGAAAATGTGATGAACATTAGAAAATCTTTTAATATAATTCACCAAATTAAGAGATTAATGGAAGATTATCTCAACTATCTCAATGAATTTTTTTAAAAATTGCTAAAAGTCACTACACATTTATGATTATTTTTTATAAAACTTTAATAAACTCAAAAATTAGTAGCATATTGTTTATGGGTATATTTATATGTGGTAAAAATATTTTTAGAAAGGCACAATCAACCTGAAAAATAAGACTGAGGCTAGCTTGAAGAATGAGAAAGGTTGGCACATGACGTACAGGGAACTTCAGATAGATTGTGTTTATTTTATATTTAAGTTCCGTGGTAGCTACACAGTATTTGTTTCATGATCATTCTTTATACTTTTTGTTGGTAAGAGATGTATCACGAAGAATAAACAAACATATAAATAATTTTAAAATCAATAAAAAGCAGGACTTCAATAAAGACTAATATGTAAGATCACTTACAAAGATAGCATATAAAAGTCTTCAAAAAAAATTTTTGAAGCTACAAACCACACTATTAAAGGATTTTACTCTTGCTAGGAGTCCCATGAACTGGGTTTAAAGGTAGCTCACTCCTCCTGCATGCTGTCTGAAAGCCCATCCATGGATGTCCCTTATCTGACTAGAGTACAGCTAATGATGAAATTGGAATCCATGACAAAGATGCAGTAGGAAGACCATTGTTTCTCAGCTCTGAGGACCCCAGGATCCCCAGGGTGTCTAGCCTTTGCACGACAAACCTTAGAATGGCGACCTGATAACTAAGCCCTGACTTTGTGCCTGCTACTTTACATATATAATTTCTAACCTTGACAGTGATCTTGGAAAGTACATAGTTTAATCTCCTTTCTACAGATGTAGAAACTGAAACTCATGTAAGTTAAATAATACCCCCAAGGTCACACAGATGATGAATTACAGGGTCAGAACTTTAATCCAGATGTAACTGAATCCAGAACCTGTGTACTTCCTCCTAACCCTTCCATCGCATTCATATAGTCAACACACAATTCTTGACAACATAGAAAAATTAATATCTGTAGACAGATAACCAGCAATAAATAAAAAGAGAGCGGGTCTGGGTTAAAATCATGTTTTTTTAGAAGTCACACAGCTTGCTTTTACTGTTAATCAAATCTAGATTAGATTTTAAATTGGCTTTCAACAAGACTGAACTAAGTCACTTTAGAGGTTTATTTCCTTTTCTATTCTCCCCGAAGAGCCCAACTTGGACCTGACATACTAATCAGCTTCTGAGCATTTACAGAATAAATTTTAAATATCAGAGGCTTGACAGCCTTTCTCACGAACTTCTGGTACGAAAGAATCTTCTACATACAGAGCCACCAAGGTGAAAGCAAGAGACAACTGGCTGTCCCCCCCTCTGGTTGACCATCCTCTCCCCTAAAGGTACCCCTACTCTCTCCTCTTTGAGTAAACTTCTATTTAGTGACACAGCAAGCATCAGTTTGTATCAAATGTCTTGAGAAATTTTCAAGGCAAACCTAAAATTTAGCTGAATTTAGCACAGTTTCCTTCTTTTAATTTTAAATGCTACTGTATAAGCATGACTGGGTAGGGAGAACCAAGAGTCCAGGAAATAGAAATGAATTGCCTCCAGCTGATAGGCAATAACACTGCATGATTTAAAGGAAAATGTCAAAGGTTAACTGGTGTCAACGATTTGCTGTATCTCCCAATAGTCAGCCACCAAGAGGGCTGTCAGTATTGCTAAGAGCTAAAAATCAGTCCAACTGAAGGGCAGCTTGAAAGGTCAAGTTTGGCAAAAGCAGTGCGTAATCCTTTCTGCACTTATTCCAATACTTCTAGTTCATAATAAATATCATTTTGAAGTCTTAATGTAATAAGGCTATATACAATCAGAAAAGTATGGCTCCTTTTTTAAAATTTAAATATATATATACATACATACAGAGCTACTCTCAATCAAGAAAAATAAACTCTCCTCTAATGCAAACATGTTAAGTAGTACAGTTTTTTAAATCTTTAAACCATGTTGACTTATTCAAAGATTTTAACAGTTTTGCTTTCATTCAATAAATAAAAGTGAATTTGACTGTTCAAGCCATTAACGGTAATGATGGGTCTTATCAGCAACCAGCATTTTGCAGCTATTCTTAGGATAAATTTAGCTAAACTCAGCATGTCAAATTAGAACAAAGAATTTGATATATTTTCTCCCTCTCCTCACAATATAATGATTTCTCCACTGTTCTTTACTTTATTAAAAGGGTGACTGCAGAAAATCAGAAACGTTCTTAGGGGTTATCCTTCCCTTTAAAAAGAGCACCCAGCTATAATGCCTTGGAAAAATGTCAGAAGTTTATTTCACATAGATCAATTTGACATCTCAAAAGACCTTGAAAGAAGAGTAGAAAATGTATATGCACATACAACATTATTTTACTATTGCTTAATGACTCAGATAGCAATTATAACAGTCATAAACATTTCTTGCACCAGTATTAGCAGCCTTCTAGTCAAAGCCTTACTTCACACACTAAATACAACATGGATGTCTTAGCTCAAGTCTTACCTGAAAACCAGACAGGGTTGGTATGCAAGTGTATTACTTCATAAATGATGCCAGGGGGCAGGAGTGAAGGACCAGGAAGGAGAGATGGTTAATTTCATGTGTCAACTTGCCTGAGCCATGGGATGCCCAGATATCTGGTCAAACGTTATGCTGGGTGTTTCTGTGAGGGTGATTTCGGATGAGATTAATATTTAAATCAGTAGACTGAATAAAGCAGATTGCTTTCCTTAATGTGAGTGGGCCTCATCCACTCAGTTGAAGGCCTGAATAAACAAGAAGTCTGACCCTCCCTCAAGTACAAGAGAATTCCTCCTTGAGTGCCTTCAAACTGGGATATCAGCTCTTTCCTACCTTTGAACTTACACTGGAACATTGGCTTTTCCTGGGTCATGAGCCTACAGACTGACCCTGTAGAATTATGTGAGTCAATTCCTTATAATAAATTTATATACATGCATGCACACACATGTATATTATACACACACACACCCCTTACCAGTTCTGTTTCTCTGGAGAACCTGACTGATACACAGGGTAAAAGAGAGAAGGGAGACAAGTCTGTATAATGATGTGTTATTATACTGTAAACCAATGTGGACAACAGGTGATCAACCCATCGTGGAACTGTAGGATGCATCTCAGAACTGTCCACCAGCAGTTCTGAGTTGCTCACTGTGAGTGTCAGCTGTGCTCCCATAGGCATCCCTGAGTCAGAGAAGCTCCAGGGCAGGAAACAAAAGACCAGCATACATACTCGAGTTAGCATGCTGTCAGCATAAAGATGCTCAAATCAATGAAATTGAAAACAAGAAATCAATAGAGAAAATCAACAAAACCAAAAGCTGATGCTTTGAAGAGGTCAGTAAAACCAATAAGCCTCTAGCCAGGAAAGCTTTTTAAAAAGGGGGGAAAAAGGACACAAATTAAAGGTTAAAAACAGAGAGTATAGGAGCTTAGGAAACCACCACCTGACTCAGTCTTATAATGTCAGAATAGATTCCACAGAGGAACTGAAACTTGATGGGATGCTTGGAGGTCAAGTGGAAATTAGTCAGGCACAGGGGAGTAGAGAATGTCAGGCACATCAGGGGATGTGGTACTGTGTGGCAGACCCAAGGGTGAGAGGAGAGATCGGGGAGGACACAGGAACTAGGCACACAGCAGTCATGTTCATTTCTCCAAATACTTTTCCCTGAACAGTATAGTCTATGGACCAGTCGTTTCAGTTAAATTTTTCAAGCCAACTGGAGTCATTTATGCATTTGGAAGCTATTCCATTCCCTACAGTGCACTAAGTCCCCAAAAATACAATGGAGAATAAGCCAAGGTCTCTGCCTTCATAAAGTTTACATTCCAATGAAGGAGATAGGAAATAAGCAAGTCAATAAATAAATGCATTTAGTAAAATGTTTGCTATTGTCATAAAGGAAATAAATTAGGCACTGTGATAGAGACAATAAGGGTGGATTAAGAAGGCCTTTTTAGAGAAAGTGTTCAGAGGAAGTTTCTCTCAGCAGAGAACATTTAAGCCAAGTCCTAAATAGTGAGAAGCCAGTCGTGTAAACAGCCAGGGAAAGAGCTCATAGGCAATGGAAAAAGTTGTGCTATGTTGAAGACCCGTGTGTGTTCCTGGAACCAAAGTATGGCCAGGTTGATGGAGTATGGGGTGTGAGAGAGTGGCATGAAAGGAGGGTGAGCAGAGAAGTGGAGTCAAATCATTCAGCACCTTGAGAGCCAGTCTGGAGTTTATTCCAAGGGTGAAGGGAAGCATCAAAAGGGTTTGAAGCAAAGAAGTGGAATGCTCTGGTTTATAACTTAATAACTTTTCCTGAGAAATTATTGAATGCTGATGATTGAATGTGTATGCCTATTATTGATTACTCAACAAATACAGTTGAATAAGTGAATGAACAGTTTATCTGTTCCTCATTCTAGAAACTGAAACTTTCCACTAATGGCTACAGTTTTTCAAGAAGCTATAGGGGGATGTGCTTCAACAAAACAAGGGTAAACCAGGAAACCGTGAAAGGGAATAATTGGGTATTATCTGGCCAGCAGATCAAGACATTTGAAAACATTTATTTTTTTTTTACAGTGTTGAGCAGATTATTTATTTTTTATTAATTTTTATTGGAGTATAACTGCTTTACAATGTTATGTTAATTTCTACTGTACAGCAAAGTGAATCAGCTATACATATATGTATATATCCCCTCTTTTTTGGATTTCCTTCCCATTTAGGTCACCAAGGAGTATTGAATAGAGTTCCCTGTGCTATACAGTAGGTTCTCATTACTGATCTATTTTATACATAAGTATCAACAGTATATACATGTCAATCCCAATCTCCCAATTCATCCTACCCCCCTTTTCCCCCTTGGAATCCATACATTTGTTCTCTACATCTGTGTCTATATTCCTGCTTTGCCAATAAGATCATCTATAACATTCTTCTAGAGTCCACATATATGTGTTAATATACGATATTTGTTTTTCTCTTTCTGACTTACTTCACTCTGTATGACAGTCTCTAGGTCCATCCACATCTCTACAAATGACTCAATTACTTTCCTTTTTATGGCAGAGTAATATTCCATTGTATGTATGTACCACTTCTTCTTTATCCATTCCTCTGTTGATGGACATTTAAGTTGCTTCCATGTCCTGGTTATTGTAAATAGTGCCACTATGAACATTGGGGTGCATGTGTCTTTTTAAATTATGGTTTTTCTCAGGGTATACGCCCTGTAGTGGGATTGCTGGGTCATATGGTAGTTCTATTTTTAGTTTCTTAAGGAACTTCCATAGTGGCTGTATCAATTTACATACCCACCAACAGTGCAAGAGGGTTCCCTTTTCTCCATACCCTCTCCAGCATTTGTTGTTTGTAGATTTTTTGATGATGGCCATTCTGACTGGTGTGAGGTGATACTTCATTGTAGTACTGATATGCATTTCTCCAATAATTAGTGATGTTGAGAACCTTTTCATGTGTTTGTTGGCCATCTGTATGTCTTTTTTGGAGAAATGCCTATTTAGGTCTTCTTCCCATTTCTTGATTGGGTTATTTGTTTTGTTGATATTGAGCTGCAAAAGCTATTTGTAAATTTTGGAGATTAATTCTTTGTCAGTTGTTTCATTTGCAAATATTTTCTCCCATTCTGAAGGTTGTCTTTTTGCCTTGTTTATGGTTTCCTTTGCTGTGCAAATTTCATTAGGTCCAATTTGTTTATTTTTGTTTTTATTTTCATTACTCTAGGAGGTGGGTCAAAAAAGATCTTGCTGTGGTTTATGTCAAAGAGTGTTCTGTCTATGTTTTCCTCAAAGATTTTTATAGTGTCTGGCCTTATATTTGGGTCTTTAATCCATTTTGAGTTTATTTTTGTGTATGCTGTTAGGGAGTGTTCTAATTTCATTCTTTTACATGTAGCTGTCCAGTTTTCCCAGCACCACTTATTGAAGAGACTGTCTTTTCTCCATTGTATATTCTTGCGTCCTTTGTCATAGATTAGGTGACCATATGTGCATGGGTTTATCTCTGGGCTTTCTATCCTGTTCCATTGATCTAGATTTCTGTTTTTGTGTCAGTACCATACTGTCTTCATTACTGTAGCTTTGTAGTATAGTCTGAAGTCAGGGAACCTGATTCCTCCTGCTCCATTTTTCTTTCTTAAGATTGCTTTGGCTATTCGGGGTCCTTTTTGTTTCCACACAAATTGTAAAATTTTTTGTTCTAGTACTGTGAAAAATGCTATTGGTAATTTGATAGGGATTGCATTGAATCTGTAGATTGCTTTGGGTAGTATAGTTATTTTCACAATATTGATTCTTCCAATCCAAGAACATGGTATATCTCTCCATCTGTTTGTGTTTTCTTTGATTTTTATCAGTATCTTACAGTTTTCTGAATACAGGTCTTTTGCCTCCTTTGGTAGGTTTATCCCTAGGTATTTTATTCTTTTTGTTGCAATGGTAAATGGGATTGTTTCCTTAACTTCTCTTTCTGATCTTTCATTGTTAGTGTATAGGAATGCAAGGGATTTCTTCGTATTAATTTTGTATCCTGCAACTTTACCAAATTCATTGATTAGCTCTAGTAGTTTTCTGGTGGCATCTTAAAGACTTTCTATGTATTGTATCATGTCATCTGCAAACAGTGACAGTTTTACTTCTTCTTTTCCAATTTGGATTCCTTTTGTTTCTTTTTCTTCTCTGATTGCCATAGCTAGAACTTCCAAAACTATGTTGAATAATAATGGCTAGAGTGGGCAGCCTTGTCTTGTTCCTGATCTTAGAGGAAATGCTTTCTGTTTATCACCTTTGAGAATAATGTTTGCTGTGGGTTTGTCATATATGGCCTTTACTATTTTGAGGTAGGTTCCTTTGAGGCAGGAAGATAGCTGGCTCCAGAAGGGAGCCTTTCAAGAAAGAAATGCAACTGATCATTATGTTTAACTATATCAGCTTTGTTGAACATTTAGAAAACATATTAATAATAGAGAACACTGAAACATATCCCAATGAAAAATTCAAATATTAAAATTAACTCTAAGGAAGAAAGGAAAAGAGAATAGAATATCACAGGAAACCAATTGGCTCAACATAAAACTGACTCAGGTATAATTTAAAAACTGACTACTAATTCAAACATGTATTGTGCTTGCTTCTTGGAAGCAAGACTAGGATTTGGAAGAGCTGAGGCAAGGGCTTCGTGTGTCTTATTACGATGTGACATTTTGGAAAGCATATTCATCTATTACTTTTCCATGTCAAGCCTCTGAACTTCCTGTCTTGCTCCTCCTTATTTATTGCCTCCACACTGTAGCTCCAGACCTCCACACTCTAGCTCCGCACTTCCCTTGACTCCTGTGTCCCTCTGCCAGGCCCAGTTCTAGAAGTGATGCTGTAGAAAACCTGATCAAGATTTTTACCTATTTATACAACTTTGGGTCCCAAGCTATCCAAACTGGTTCTAAATTCACTTTACCTATTCACAGGAGTGTCTCATGTCTGCGGCCTGTCTTGATAACTGATATATCCTATAGACCTATGAGTATTACTCTTTATTCATTTTTCTCCCCTGAAGACTGAAAGTTCCACGTAAGGATACTGAAGTACCTTATAGAATTTCTCCCTTTGACCTGAAAGAAATATCTTTAAATCTGAAAGAAGTTTCCATAAACAGAGAGGAAATGTATCCATTATTACCGCTCCATGTTCACTATTTTGTCCTGCTATGCCCCCAGTTGCAATTATTCATATAATCTCCTTTGTTTCCAATCCATTTTAGCCCTATTAAAGAAAAAAGTTTATGCAAAAACTTAATTATCTTTTAATTTGAGGATTTTATAAGTTAATTTGGCATTTATGGTTTCCTAAATAAAGTCAAAAATTCCCACAGTCACATGTAGCTATAGGCCACCTTACAGAGGCCATTCATAAATTATGTGTAGTATCTAATATTTGAACATACAGCCAATAATTTCATTTGTAAAATTAAAGTTATGGCTTTTAAGTGCATTTCCAGAATTCTAATTAACACCAGCTAATGAAATGAGCACTGGGGCCAAGGACACCATTAGAGAAAACTAATGAAAGGCCAACAGAATGTAATTATTTTTCAAAACAGAACTTGAAGTAACCACTGCTACTTTTAAAGCATATGATCATGGGATATTGTATATAGATTTGATGACTCCTTCAACTTTAAAAAGCGCTACTGAATGAAAGCTTCCTGAGGGTGGGGATTTTTACTTATATTTGTCAGTACTCTATCCCCTGTGCTTTGAACACTGCCTGGCACTTAGTAGATGCTTAATTATTCTTTTGAGTTCGTGAATAAAAAGTTGATGTGCCATATTCTACTAATTGGCATTTTATAATAAGACCAATTGCACTTTTGTCCTATAGCACAAAAATTTATTATCAGCATTATAACTTTGGAGTTTCACCAGACCCTAAAGTGCCTTCTGAATGATCAGAGGTACCACGGCATTCACGTTATACTGCAATTTAATAACCAACTGCATTTTATTGCATTCTGATCCTATGATCAGTGACCAGGCCTCAAACCTGACAGAATAGTAGTGAGGTTTTTGCAGACATTTTTCTTCCCATTGCTTAAAAGAGGTCACAAACTTGTGTCCCTCAAGCTACATTTAGTTTGCAGATATACTTTATTTGGTCTTCACAGCACTGGTGTGTGTGTATGTATATATACATACACACACATATATATTCTTTAAAAAACTGAAATGGTTGTCAAAGTTTACAAATCAGGTCACTTCACATCAAAGTTTAGATTTGTGGAATCTCTTGAAAAAAAAGCATAATATCTGACAACACTGTGCCCAAATTCCCACATGGAATCAGTACACAGAAGCTGAGTAACACCACTGTCTTTAAACAGAGTGGGTGCATTCTGTGTTGCCATACTTCCTACCACTCTCTTTTGTCCTCCCGATCAGATCTGTTCATTATGGTGCTCAGACTGTTCATTCTTAGAGAATAATTAAGAAGGACATGAAATACTTTACTTTGTGCTCTTCACTCTTTAATATTATCTACAGGAATTCAAGTTTGTAAGTCCTGGCCTAAAGGATAGAGTACAATTGCTTTAGCGTGGCAGACCCAGCCCTTCATATTCTGACCCAGAGGAACGTGTTCATCCTTGTCTTCCCCCACGACTCTCCATTCAGTTTATTCTAAACAAAGCTCATTTCCTCAATGGACCATAACCACTCATTCTTGCCTGTATTTGTAGGATCTATACTTGGCGCATTATCTTTCTAGTGGAATTCTGCTAATTTTTTCAAATGTCATCCCCTCTCCTCCAGGACGCAACAAGTATTTGTTAAATGCGTATATGCCAAGCACTTTAATAGGTTCTACGGGATACACAAGTAAACAAGGGACACAAACCCTACCATAACAGAGATTAACAAGGAATTCACCTTTGTTAATAATTACAAAAGAATAATTACAATAAAACGTGCTCTTGTCTGCTTTCCTGGCCACAGATGGTTTGCTCAGGAAGGGGTGGGGAGTGCCCAAAACAACCTAGAAGTTTTTCAATTCGAAAGAAATTTCATATACTGTGTATTTGGAAAGATCTCTCATAAATGCTCTCCTCCAAAAAAGGTGCACTAAAACATGGAAACAAATTGAAATTCAGATGAGAAGGTAAATGGCAGGAGAATAAAATAATCTTGAAATAACAGCTTAAAGGGTGGCAGAAGAAGACTGAAAACTGTCACTGCAGTCACCTGCCAATGTCTCATCATCTGTAGTTTAGAATGTGAAAGTGATAAGGAAAAAATAAAGAGTAAACATTGCAGAATGCAATAAGGAAGAAAATCTCAGCCAGCAGGTTTGTATGGATCCTGTCATAGAACAGACATTGCTTTTCATAATTCTGGACAGTCAGGAAAATGAAGGAAGCAGATGTCAGGAACCTAACCTGGCCTTGGCTAGTCAAGGAACTGGGAATCATACCCTGTACTCTCGCTCACATTCTGAAATCTCCTCTATTCATTTTGCTGACAGCAATCATATCCTAATACACCCTCCCCCCATCCGGGTTGCCAGAAACCAAGAGAGGAACATGGATTTATGATTTTAAACTTCTGATGACCCCTTCAAACCAATGCCTTATTCTTCCTAAGAGTCTTCCCAATCCTAAAATTTTCAATGTCACTTATAAGTCAAAAATCTGCAGGCACAGAATTTTAAATTCTGCAATGGAGATGCAATTGACATTTCCTACATCTTCCTAGTGTGTCTTTCTTCACAGCATTTTCACAGATGAGGAAACCAAGGCTCAATGATTTAACTTCAGTTAAAAAACCCAATATATATGGCACTTTGTTTTCTAAAGAGAAAACGACAGAACAACATTTGTTGAGGTAAATTGAACTGTACATATGTAACACAGTTTGAAATAAAAATCATTACAGTAGCATTTGTTTAACAAGAACTTATCAATAACCACATTAAGACACTAGAAGTTTCCACTGCTTAAAGAATTGGAATTTGAAAATGAAGGTGGAAGTAGGGAGGGTGTGGGGAACAAAGAAACTCAGCATATGGGGGTTTGTAGAGTTGAAAGATTATGAAGAAACCAGTGAATAAAACATATTTTTAGGGGCTTCCCTCGTGGCACAGTGGTTAAGAATCCGCCAGCTAATACAGGGGACATGGGTTCGAGCCCTGGTCTGGGAAGATCCCACATGCCAAAGAGCAACTAAGTCCGTGCACCACAACTCCTGAGCCTGTGCTCTAGAGCCTGTGAGCCACAACTACCAAGCCCGCGTGCCACAACTACTGAAGTCCGCATGCCTAGACCCCCTGCTCCACAACAAGAGAAGCCACTGCAATGAGAAGCCCGCACACCACAACGCAGAGTAGCCCCCACTTGCCACAACTAGAGAAAGCCCGCGCGCAGCAACGAAGACCCATCACAGCCAAAAATAAATAAATTAAATAAATAAAATTTAAATGTATATATATATATATTTTTTAATTATGTTGACCGTAATGTGCTCTGCCCAGAGACTGAGATATATATGTATATATATGCATATATGTGAATGTTTATATTTGAATATATTTAAGGGCTTATATAGATATAGACATATAATTTTAAGAGACAGGATTATAAAAAGAACTTCTAGAATACTGTCTTAATGAAAAAATTTCCACAAAAACTGAACATTGTAAAGAAGGTCATGGTCAGTGGTTGCCTAAATTAAACATACATAGATCCTGAAGACAATACATTTGCAGACCTGCATGCTAGTTTTACCTACTTTTCCACTGTAATCAGGACAGGAAAAAATGACAGAGCTGAAGGCCAACACTGCTCACCCTAGACCATTAGGGGACTTGACTTAAACTGAACTGATCAGAACCAGACTACGCTCTGCTGAACGGAACTGAAGGAAGTGATCTGAATCAACACCACCAGCAATTAAGCAATGCTTTTAAACTCTGAACTTACGAGAAAATGATGACAGATTTTTAACAACATGAAAAAAATGAGGAGAGCCATGGTTACAACAACCAATGAGAGAGAACACAGAGCGTTAGGCTTTCACTGTGAGTTCAGCTCATCATTCTGGCTGGTAATTTTCACAGTGGAGATGGAGATGGAGATGCAAGCAGTGCCCAGGGAAGGGCAGTTTTTGTGATGCTAGAACATATCTTAGGACCCAACTTTTAAATAAAGACCTTGTCGTAACATATCAATGTTTACTCTATACGTGTCCCTTTCTCCTAAGATAAATTTTAGAAAAATAAAACTATATTACAGTTATCAGTTCACCTATCCAACTTACCAACTAAACGAGAGCTCAACAATGGAAGAATCAATGCCTTATTCATTTTGTAACTACAATTTCCAACACAGTGTACATCACAGATATGTAGGTATGAAATAAATTTTTACTGACTCACCTCATAAAATTATTATGTACAACATGCACCTAAGTGAGAGAATCTAAATATTTGAAGCTTTCCAGTTTGCTAGCTTCCGACTGATGAAAATTTTACTAGTCACAAATGTCCCTAGAGCTTGTGGGCAAGAACCAATAAACGAATGTGGTTTCTATACTATGAAGCATAAATTGAAAATAAAATACTAAACCCTAGTCTATCCCATAAATATGCATTTATGAAATATTTGAAAGGTAAATTATGCAAATATGTGTTTAAGGAATTTAGACATCATGGATCATTGACCTGCTGGGCCTCAACAACTTCCTCAAAACCATTAGCATCTATTATGTAAATTCACATTTACAGAGCTAATAAAATACACATTAGTCAACCAACAGCAGGATTACTTATCTGAGGTGGTCTCATGTTTACAGGTCCAGATTTATTTTTCTTTTAAGAAAAATAGCCACAATATATTAATTTGAGAGCTGAAACTTGAATATAAACAGGGAGTTTCTGCCTCTTTCATTTTTAATACCTTTAGACTTTTCAATTTGGCTGACACAATTCAGAGTAATTGATGGGTTTTCTTAAAATGCAAACAACCAAAGTCAGAATATGTAATATAATTATACGGCTACTGAAATATGCATGACTTTCCATTGTTTTTAATACATAGAACTTTTTGCTTTAAGATGAACTGGAAGTTATGTAGCAAAAGAGTTTGTAGAAACAAATGGAAATGATGTAAAAACAATCCTACTGTTACAAATCAACTACAAATTCAATGGCATATTCAATGCATATGAATAACGTCATCTCAAAATAGCGTATTATTGCAAAAGAAATTTAGCAGTGGCATAATGTTTTTAAGAAATAGTTTTCATTCTGTTAACATCTTATTGAGCTTTTTGATTATTATTTATTTAATCAGGAAGTTTTTTTCATTAAAAATTTAGATTATATTAGAAGTTTATAAACTGTATCGGAACTACCAAAGATAGGAGAGGGCTTTTTGCAGATTTTTCAATTTTGAAATTATTGGACTCATAAGTATAGTATATGAAATCCCTATAATAAGTGAAATGAGATACTCTGCAATATTTTCTTTGGAATATTAGATTTAACTTAGTAACCTAAAAAACACTCTCTGGTTTTCTGATTCAACCATCTCAACTTCCTCCTAACATCCATGAAATTAAACCAATAACTCAAAGTAATGTGGCTTTAATAGTGGACAATGGGCCTTGTTAGGACAGTGATAAAGATACATACGACTGGAGATACCCACAGAACCCCTCGATTTACAAACATGAGCAATGGCTATTCACAGACTAGACCTCCCTGAAAGGACTAATTCACAAAACTACATAAATATTTTAGACAATCATTTATTATTAGAATCTCATTGATACCCAACAAGTTTAATATGAATTTTAAGCAACTTTCAGTGATGAAATACTTTTCCATGGTTCTTTTGATGCCATTTCTAACTTTATCCTCAGTGTCTAGCCTTATTATACAGTTAATAGATGCTCAGAAATACTTATTTAATGCATAAGTCCCAGGTTGATAGGTCACTTTAACTGAAGGGAGTAGCCAAATATATATTTTTTCATTCAGGCAAAACAATTGATCCAAAAGTTTGATGCAACTTATTTTAGACTGCTTTTATTTGGGTGGAGGGGCATTAAATATAACACTATACTTAGCAGCTGAAATTCCAAACTACTGAACAAGTCAATCCAAATTATTTAATCAAAAAGAAATATCTTACTTACCAAACTAAGTCCTGGGCAATATATACAGTAGATAGAAATATGCTATTTAGGCCTTCTAAAAGCAATGAATGAAATAAAAAATTAGTTTTATACAAATCTGTCAGTTATCCTAACTTGAGAGTAAACACATTGAGAGTCAGACTGTGTCTTACTTCTGCCCACAGCACCTTGCAGATGTTATGCTTCACCAAAGTTTGTTGGGCTAAGTGAGAGAAAGAAGATTCTATAAAACTTCTTCTCAGAGCCTGATTAACTGCACTAATTTTTTTAGTAAATTTAGATTTTAGCCCTTAAAGATAAAATTCAGAAAACCATATACCTCCATTTATAAAATACAGAATAATCTCACACACACATGTACACACACACAATATGCTATTCTTGGTGTTTCACTATTGAGTAAAATGAGATGTGTCTATTTTCAAAACGGATTAAATAGCTTTGGAAATGCCACTTAGCTTATATGATAAAACAGGTTTGTTCCATACGATCTTCTAAATGCACATCTACTGAAACATCATCCACATGTTTATGTCAAAACTCTTGTGCATCAGGGACTCTAAGATGTGAGAACTATTACTATTCCTATGTTCCTTCTTTGGTAACCCTCCCAGTTTTCAGAATTTGTTATAATAACAAAATAGCATCTGAGAGCAAACACGTGTAATCTATCTATCTTTACCGTGATTATCGGTAAGAACAAAACCCTCAATACCTCACCAGGAAAATGGTCAAAAATACATCTGAAATATTATTATTGTAAAAATGGAAGCAAGAGAATTCCTATATCAAAGTAGAGAAAATTAGATCAGAATTTTCTTTTCAGCGTGACATTTTCAAAATTTTTAAATTTAATGATCAAAACTAAACATTATCTCCCTAGTTTTTCTCATTTTCCACGCCCCTCCTCTTCCCCAAGCTCACAAAGAAAAATGAGAGAAAAGGAAGTACAATTTCCTTCGAAAATTCCTCTCCAATCTCTTAGTCTCCTCATGCTAAGTTCTGAGCTCCTTCAGACCTGCTTTTAAAGTCCTTCTATCCTTGCTTGATGTGCTTCAATCTTGCCCCTACTAAACTGGGTGGTGCAGCTGAACTGGAGAACAGAAGAGAAAGTTGTGCAAGCTGAAACAGACCAATCTCCTGACGCTCTGTCTGGTTTTATCTTTTATCTGCTCTTGCTATAAACTGAGATAGAATGCAAAAAGGTGTCAGTTCTTCTAAGAGCACAGCTCTTTTATACTGTTGATGAAAAAAAGAGATGCAACTGTGTTCAAGGCAGGCTCCATAGTGCTTGAAATCTTGTGAAAAGAAAAAGCCACCCAGGGTTCACTAGACCAAACTCAAAGCAGTATGTTGGAGGAGATGCACAAAGTGAAGTTTTAAGCCACCAATGGAAGAATTAAAAAGAAAAAAAGGCTGAGCGTTATTTTGATGATAATTGACATACAAACTGTTCAATTTCAGCACAAATTTAGTTCAGCATTTTGTTTTTCAGTCAAACTTGGATATTCTCCAAAATATGTTAAGACAAAACTGGTTCTAAAATAATTTTTTGCTTAGGTCTGCATATACCCTACATAAGCCTCCAAAGTGATTAACAATCATGTCTAATTTATTCTTATCCTAAACTTGTCAGGATTCAAATATATTAAAGCCAGAAGTGTTTTGCATGATTACTGTTGGAAATAAGATGAGATTTACGGTATTGTAACCAATGCCCTAGAATGCCTGGACCTTAGCTCCAGAAAATCCTTACTCTCCCTTCTCATAGTTACTGAGACATGTGGAAACACACACACACACACATACACACAGTGACCAATGTGAAGAAAACACCGTTTTGTCATCTGAGTCATATCTTAATGTCCTAATACTGAACTAATTGGTAGAAGATGTCCACACCTCAGGCCAGCAGGAACTTTACCTTGTCTTAAGTCAAAATTCAAATTCTTTAGCCATCCTCATGATAAATAAACTCGGGATGATGAGCTGCTAACTCAAACAAGCATCAAGAAAGAGAACATTTAAACAACTAGTCTATCCCCAAAAGTTTTGCCTGGATCATTATATAGAGTCATCCCTCAGTATTCACGGGAGATTGGTTCTAGGACCCCACGTGGACACCAGAATCTGCGGACGCTCAAGTCCCTTATATAAAATGACATAGTATTTGCAAATAACCCAAACACATTCACCCCAATACTTTAAATCATCTCCAGATTACTTATAATGTCTAATATAATGTAAATGCTATGCAAATACTTGCTGGCAGACAGCAGGTGCATGTTATGCTTTTTGGAACTTTCTGGATTTTTTTTTTTTAATATTTCAATCCACAGTTGGTTCAATCCACAGCAGAACCCATGGATATAGAGGGTCCACTGTATACCTCTACCTCCTGGAAGCAATGAAGTTAAAGAGAAGAAGGGGTATACGGTCATGCTTCTGATCACACAGTGCCCTCACCCATCAGTAAACATAGCCTGTTCAAAGTCTTAAGCTAGGTTTACTCATTCATTCAACAGATTTTGAGCATCTACTATAGACCAAGCACTGTTCTAGATAACAGAGATATAAATTATCAGTTCCTTCCATAGAGAAGTAGAACTCATATAAAGAAAATTGAAAGAATGGCCCTCCTACATACTCCATGCAAGTTATTCTTTCATGAATAAGACCTGGATTTAGCATCAAAGAGTCTAATTGGAAAAAAAAAACTACCAAATAAACACAAGGGTGAAATTACATTGTTCCCTTTGAATCAATGATCCCACCTTTAAATTCTTTCTTAAAGCAATATTCAAAAATATGGAGATAGGTGATGTCAGCATCATGGTGGTATAAGATGTCCCTCATTTTTGTCCCCCTTTTAACATCTAAAATTCAGCATCTATCCATGAACAAAAGTGCCTCTGTGGGAGCTGTGGGACCAACACCATACACTAAGGGACCTGAGAGGAGCCTTGTCCCTTGTGAATTGGGTCATAGACAGGCAGACTCCACTATAGGCTGTGGAACCTCTCTCAGCTGTGGTCCAGGAGTACCTGGAAAACACTGACTTGGACAGATACCCACAAGATGAGAGAGCCTTTGTAGAAGTCCAGGTTTACAGAGGAAAAGTTCTAGCACTCTGTTGGAGTTTTTAAAAAATACAAATTTGGATTCATTGGAGTGGTTGAGAGGAGCTGTGCCTGCATCACCCCCTCGCTACAAGGTGGCGCAGCTCAGAAAAAGAAGAGTTTGGGGGGTCCGTCCCACGGGGGAAAAGCAAGAGTGGTGAGTGAGCACCCAGTTTCCCCAGCTGTGCAGGATGCTAGTAAAGAAAGCTGCCTCTCTCCTGAAGCCCCCAGAGCATTAAAGCAAGAGCTTCACAACTGGGGAGCGGGAGGAGGTAGGAAGGAGATAGGAAAAGAGGCAAATAAGAATATCAGAGAACGTTAAAGAGACACAACTCCTGCTGACGTGTTCTAAACTCCAGCAGGAAGCCTGTCCATGAGCTGCTAGAAAAATCTCACTCAAGGATCCCTCCAACTGGTCCACTGACATCCCCAGCACCCTGAATGCCAAACCCACACCTCCCCCAACTCTACAGCCAGTTCTTTATGTGAACTCCTGAGGGTGGTGGTGAAAGAAAGCTCAGATAGACAGGGAGTGCACACAGAAAACAAGCCAGCGTCTGCAGGAAAGGAAGAAACCACAGTCTTGAGCTGTAGCACCACTTTGGGGAAAACAAAAGAGAGGTTACCAACAGCCAGCCTGATGCACTGTAAGACCATGAGAAGATGTACAAACTTAAATGTTCTGCTACAAGACAGAGCAAGAAGTGGAGCAAGTCTAACCATACAAGATCAGAGAAGGCCCCAAAATACAAGCAGGATCAACAAAAATATCTCTCAACTGAAGGCAGCTCGTAAAGATTGGAGGAGGTGACTGCTACTTCAAATGTGAAAACAGCAATGCAAAACTCCAAAGAACATGAAGAGTCAGGGAAATATGCCATCAACAGGTCATAATAATCTTCCAGTAGCCAAACCCCAAGACACAGATATCCGTGATTTACCCAAAAAAGAATTCAAAGAAACCTCAAGATAGAAATAGAGGGGGTGGGAAGATGTAAGACTGGGGTAAGGGATTGAGAGGTACAAACTACCATGTGTAAAATGGATAGACTACAAGGATGAGTTGTACAGCATAGGAAAATATAGCCATTATTTTGTAGTGACTTTTTTTTTTTTTTTTTGTAGTGACTTTAAATAGGTTATAATGTATAAAAATAGAGTTGCTATTTGTACACCTGAAACTAACATGCTGTTGTAAATAAAATATACTTCAATTCTTAAAAAAAGAACCAATATTAGAATCATTGGAGTTCCAGAAGAAGAAGAAAGGGAAAAGGAGACAGAAAACTTTTTTTTAAGGTGGACTATTTTTTTTTGATACAAGTTACTTTTTAATTGAAGTATAGTTAATCTGCAATGTTGTGTTAGTTTTAAGTGTACAGCAAAGTGATTCAGTTATATATATATATATACACATACATGTATATATTCTTTTTCAGATTCTTTTCAGAAAGCTTATTTAAAGAAATAACAACTGAGAACTTCTCAAATTTGGGGAGAGGCTTGGACATCCAAGTTCATTAAACTAATACATCACTCATTATTTCAATTCAAAATAATCTCCTCCAAGAAACATTATAATGAAACTGTCAAAAATCAAGTCAAAAAAAAAATCCTAAAAGCAGCAACAGAAAAAAAATATTGTAACCTACAAAGAAACCCCCATTACACTATCAGCAGATTTCTCAGCAGAAACCCTATAGATGAAGAGAGAATGGGTTGATATATTCGAAGGGTTGAAAGAAAAAAAACTGCCAGCCAAAAATAGTCTATACGGCAAAGTTATCCTTCAAAATGACAAATAAAAGCTGAGGGACTTCTTTGCCACTAGAACTGCTTTACAAGAAATGCTGAAAGGAATTCTTCAAACTGAAATGAACAGACACTAATTAGTAACATGAAAACATACAAAAATATGCAACACACTGGTAAGAGTAAATATATCGTCAGATTCAGAAAGCTCTAAATCTGGAATATGATAGTGTGTTGACTATATTATAAAGGTGAAAATATTTTTTTAAAAAACTATAGCTACTATAATTTCTTAATGAATACACAATATAAAAAGAGGTAAATCATGATATTAAAAACACAAAAGAGAGGAGTCAAAGAGTAGAGTAGAACACAATCAAAGTTAAGTTGCTATCAGCTTAAAATGGACTGTTATATCTGTCAAATGTTTTATGTAAGTGTCATGATAACCACAAAGCAAAAACCTACAGTAAATTCACAAAAGTTAAAGAGAAGGGAATCAGAGGATAGCACCACAGACAACCACCATTTCACAAAGGTAGACAAGAGAGGAAAAAGAGGACAATGGAACCACAAAACAGCCAGAAAGCAATTAATAAGATGAACAGCAAAAGAAACAAGCAACAAACTGAAAAGGCAACCTACAGAATGGGAGAAAATATTTGCAAACTATCTATTGGATAAGTGGTTAATATTATATATATAGAGAGAGAGAAAAAAAAAACTCATTCAAGTCAATAACAACAGAAAATTCAAATAAAAAATGGGCAGAGTAAATTCTTTTTCCAAAGAAGACATGCAAATAGCCAACAGGTACATGAAAATATGCTCAATATCACTGGTCATCAGGGAAATACAAATCAAAGCCACAATGAGATATCACATTACATCTGTTAGAATGGCTGTCATCAAAAAGACAAGTGATAAGTGTTAGTAAGTATATGGAGAAAAGGGACTTCACACTGTTGGTAAGAATGTAAATTGAAAACTATAGAAAATAATATACAGGTTCATCAAAAAAGTAAAAATAGAACTACAGTATGATCCACTATTGGAGATATATATATATATATATATATATATATGAAATGAAAACAAGATATCAAAGAGATACCTGCACCCCCATGTTTACTGCAGCATTATTCACAACAGCTGAATATGGAATCCTGCCACTTGCAACAACATGGATAGACGTTGAAGGCATGATGTTAAGTGAGATTAGTCAGGAAGATGAAGACATACTGTATGATATCACTTATATGTGGACTATTAAAAAAGCTGAACTCATAGAAACAGAGAATAGAATGGTGGGTACCAGGGGCTAGGGGTTTGGGGAAATGGAGAGGTGTTGGTCGAATGGGACAAACTTACAGTTAGAAAGTGAATAACTTCTGGAGATCTAATAGCATTGTAATTATAGTTAAAAATACAGTATTATATAGTGCAAAACTGCTAAGAGACTAGATCGTAAATATGCTCAGTACAAAAAAGAAATTATAATTATGTGACATGATAGACGTGTTAGCTAATACTATGATGGTCATATTGTAATATATAAATGTATCAAATCAACACATCGTACACCTTAAACTACACAGTGTTATATGTTATTCATATCTCAATTTTTAGTATGAAAAAATTTTTGATTGAAACTATTTATTGCAGCTTTATTGTAATAGTGTTTTACATCTTGATGTATATCTGTTCAGTTTTTTGTCTGTTTCTATGTATGCATGTATGTGTGTTTATATACATATAAAAGTGACATTATACCATACACATAAATATAATATATATACTATAAATAAGTATGTTTATATAATTCCATAATCTTATTCTTTTTCATTTAATAATGTATTAAAAGGATTTTCTCATATTATCAGATATTCGATCAAGCATATCTTTCAAGGGCTGCATACTATATCAATTGGATGAGCCCTAATTTATGTTAGCTATCACCCAATATTCTATGTTTAGGTTGTTTTCAAGTTTTTCCTATACTAAAAATAGCACAAATATATCCATGACTGAATATAGTAAAACTATCTTGTGTCATACTACTAATGGTAAAGACACGTCATTATATATTTGTCAAAACCCATAAAATGTACAACACCAAACATGAACTCCCATGTAAACTATGGGCTTTGAGCGAGAATGATGTGTCAGTGCTAGTTCACATACTACTTTGGTGTGTGATATAGATGGTAGGGGGTGGTTGCATACATGGAGGTCAGGGGGTATACAGAAATTCTCGTTAGTTTTCACTCCATTTTGCTGTGAACCTAAAACCGCTCTAAAAAATAAAGTCTTTGTACACACACGTAATATAACCATTATAGATACATGATTGTATATGAATCTGTGTGCATCTCTGATAAATTTTTTAATATATATTTCTAGATGTGAAAGTTCCAGATCAATGGTCATGTTCACGTTTAGACCAACTGCCTCTATAAAACGTTTAATCAATAACTCTGTCACCAACATTGTAGGAAAGTATCCTAAATCTGTCTCATACTGGGCATTGTGGGAATTTTAGTTTCAACATTTGATTCACAGAACAGGTTCCTGAACTGCAGTAGGAAAAAACACTATACTCTCAGTCCAAATCCTTAGATTTATGTCTACCTTTTTCACAAGGCTCTACTTGCCCTCCACCTCCATCTTTAACTCTACTATTCTTCTTTCTGCACACTTTTTTTTTTTTAAATTTTTGGCTGCATTGGGTCTTCATTGCTGCGCGTGGGCTTTCTCTACTTGCTGTGAGAGGGGGCTACTCATTGCGGTGGCTTCTCTCGTTGCGGAGCACCGGCTCTAGGCACGCGGGCTTCAGTAGTTGTGGCACATGGACTCAGTAGTTGTGGCTCGCAGGCTCTAGAGCACAGGCTCAGTAGTTGTGGCACATGGGCTTAGTTGCTCCGCGCCATGTGGGAATCTTCCCGGACCAGGGATGGAACCATTGTACCCTGCAGGCAGATTCTCAACCACTGTGCCAACAGGGAAGCCCACTGCACACATTTATCTTGGATCATCTTACCCACCATCACTGTTTCATCAATATCTCTATGAGGACTCCTGTATCTCTAAACTTACCTCTGAACATCAGGTTCCTAAAATTCAATGCTTGTAGAATATGCCCAATTGAATGACTCATAAGTATCAAAATCACATTTGAAAACCAAAATCCATTATGTTCCTTGACTTAGACTGCTTTTCTTCCTACATTCTTCATTTTAGGAAATGGCACCATCATTCATCAGGATACTCAGAAACCTTGGAATCATTCAAGGTATTTCTCTCAACCCATAGAAGCTCTATTAATTTTATCAAAATTAAAGAGTAAATAATATTATACAGCACTTACTATTTTCCAGGCACTATTCTAATCATTCTTATAAGCATTAACTTATTTAATCTTTATAAAAGAAACAGTATCATCTCCTTTTTACAGACGAGTAAACTGAGGTACACGGATGTTAAAGAACTTGCCCGAGATCATACAGAGCCGGAATCCAGACTCAGGCAGTCTGGCTCCAGGACCCATGCTCGTCATTACTACAATATGCTCCCTCTTCAATTCCAAAAGTTAGGCTAGCTACACTGAATTCTCCAGGCACCGGTCACTACCAACCTGTCAAATACAATCTTCCTAGCCTGCACCCTATGCTTTCTGAACACCAAACATTTGTGGTTCATAGCAGCTGCAGATTTATTCTTCTATAACTTTGCTCATGCTTTTCCTGCTACTTAGAAGATCCTTCTCACCTTTTCCATGCCCTGCTAACATTTAATAATTCAGTAGTCTTTGCTCAGATGTTCTCTCAACCAAAAGCATTCCTTAAACACCCAAGTTGGGATGCAGGTTTCTTTTCCATACCCACATAGCCCCCAGTATACTGCTCTCTTTTCATCCGCTATATTCCATTGATATCATCTAATTACTGGTAGGCCATAGGGTTTTAAAAAAACAAAGAACAAAGGGTTGTGGGGGTTTTTTATCTTCAATCTCCTGGCATCTATTTAAATGTATGGCATGTAAAAGGTTATATAGAGAGAGAGGTCTTGAACTTTGGCTATGGAGTCTTGCAGGTAGGGTTAAAATGTCATCTCCATCTCTTACCTATTATATGACCTTGAGCAAGATATTGATTCTCCACAATGCCACTATCCCAGAAAACTAGTTACATATTTTCCTATGACCACCATGCTGTTGACAAAAAGACAGGCAGAAAAATGAATGAACTACATCCCATTCAACACAGTAGCTAATGACATTTATCTAGTTCTAAGAAATCACTTCTTAGACTTCTGAAAAGACATATAGCCCACAATATAACACAGTCAATCTAAGCCATTAACATAAGAATTAATGGGAAAAAATCTTCAAAATGCCAATGGATACTGGACAGATATTGAAGATCCCATTAAATCTGCATTCCCCAGGGTACTAATTAAGGGTCTTTTGGTTGCAGTCAACAGACAACAGAGACTGACTCTAGCTAGATTAAGTATAAGGGAGAATTTATTGGAAGAGTTCTGCTATTTCTCAAGATGTTGCAGAAGGAATTGAACAAAAAGTTTCAGGAGAGGAAGAAATAAAGGTAGCTTGAAGGAATCTCAACACAGAAAATATCAAGAATATGTTTATTGCTAGAAAACTACCACTCAAGTGACTCAACTTTAATGAGTCATAGTTACTAAGTCTCACTGTTTTCATACTTCAATTTTTTTAAAGAGAATGTGTAGCCCAGTTTGTATCAGTGGCCCTGACCAAAGGTCAGTGTCATAAATTATAGAAACCAATCCCAGTGTCATATATTATAGAAACCAATCCCGGGACCTCCCTGGTGGTCTATTGGTTAAGACTCTGCACTCCCAATGCAGGGGGTCCAGGTTTGATCCCTGATCAGGGAACTAGACCCCACATGGATGCCACAACCAAGAGCCAGCATGCCGCAACTGAGAGTTCTCATGCCGCAACTAAAAAAGCTCCTGCACGCCGCAACCAAAGATCCCATATGCTGCAACAACGATCCTGCGTGCCACAACTAAGAGCCCACATGCCACAACTAAAGATCCTGCACGTGACAAAGAAGATCTCACGTGCCACAACTAAGACCTGCCACAGACAAATAAATAAATATTTTTTTTAAATCCCAAAGAAAGGAGAAAGTGTCACGAGCTGAAAAGCATCTTATGTAAGTTTTTCAGCATTAAAACAAATTACTTCTTTTACAATTAATACAATAAGATACCAAATAACTGTTCTACTTATTGAGTTGGAGACAACCCAAATAATTGAAAAGAGAAAGAAAAACATCTTCCTTGGTGTCAGTAAAGCGTGAAGACTTTCAAAGACAGAAAGTATTCTGAAATAAGTATTTTTTGTTACTAAAGCTGAAGTCAAATGGTAGAAAAATAGGGCAGTGGGGCAGATAATTTCTCACTGCATCCCCAAAAACGTGGTAGAGATAGACAGCTGTCTACGAGAATTTTTCTTCCTCTTCTACATTATAGAGTCATTGCAAGGATGCCAACGCACAACCACAAACTACATTTCCCAGGAGCACTTGCATATATCTTGATGGGACCTGTGTCTTTAGTTCACACGAATAGAGAGTACACGGAATATGTGTGTTACTCTCTACACAGACTTCGGCCATGAGCCTTCTCCTTGTGCTTTTCCCTTTCTACTGGCTGGTTCTGGAAAATGGCAGTACCAACGGAAGGAGCCAAGATTTCTGAAATACATCATGGAAGAATGCCTCCCACCAGCCAGGAACTATTACATGAACAAGAAATAAGCCACAAATGATATCATGGAGAAAAGTAATAAAAAATTAAAATTAAAAAAAAGAAATAAGCCACTAAGTGTTAGGGGTCCATTTATGACTGCAGATAGCATTAATCCAGAATCTGATTCCAGGAGAAGTTGAAAAAGCCAGAACATTAAAATGACAGAAAGGGAGAAAATAAACATGAACACAAAGAAAACAAAATAAATGACAGAAGTGATGTCAATGATATTTCGAAAACTGGAAAATACATGACTTAGCAAAGTTGCTGAATTATCAAGAAAATTAGTGCCGTAGAACATTAGATGGATTTAGGAATTGGAGACCAGAGATACTTCTGAAGGTGAATATAATAAAGAGATTGATGACAGAAGAGAGTACTGAAAATCTACAAAGAGCAGTTAGACCTCTAGAGCCCCACACAGACCAGATGCCTCTCTCTTAAGTAGGCAGAGACTGTGGGTCCACTGGAGGGATTCAGAAAACAGAAACACCAGGAGTATTTCGAGTGGGATGCCAATCTTAAAACGGAATTGAACAATGAGACCCCCTCCTGCCACCCCCTCCTCCTTCCTCTGACTCAGCTCTGAGGGCCAAGTGATGACCAACCTTGCCTGCATGTACTTTGACCCATGTCAGCCAGAAGCTGAAGAGATTCTTCCTGAGGAAACTGGTTGTGGGAGAGTCCTCAGATGTACGAATAGTTGTGGATTCCTCAGGGGAATATTTGGGTTTGAGGTAGCTGCCAGAAAACAACTCTTAACAAGTCCTACCAATATACAAAGAGCTTCCAATTGGTTTTCAAGATCTCCACCTTAAATATGAATAGATACCCAAGGTTCACTGGACATTTTTGGCAAAGCTCCAATGTGCATGAAGAGGACCAAGACAAACCACAGCAGTTCTCCCTTATCTGCAGTTTCACTTTCCCCAGGTTCAGCTACCAGTGGTCATCTGCTGCCTGAAAATATTAAATGGAAAAATCCAGAAATAAACAGTTCGTAAGGTTAAACTGCTCTCTATCCTGAGAAGCGTGAGGTAATCTCATGCTGTTCTGCTCCAATTTGCCCAGGATCCCCAAGCACAACATTTCTTGACATCTAACCATCAATATCATCATGGCTTGATGATCCAGGATCACCCAAAGCAGATGACCCTCCTTTTGATGTGTCGTCAGAAAGTCAATAATAGCCTAACTCTACATCACAATGTCTACTTCATTCACCTCACTTCATCTCATTACCTAGGCATTTTATCACCCCACATCACAAGAAGAAGGGTGAGAACATAACAATAAGATTTTTTAGAGAGAGAGAGAGAGACACCATATTCACATAACTTTTATTACAGTATATTATTGCAATTGTTCTATTTTATTATTATTGTTAATCTCTTAATATGCCTAATTTATAAATTAAACTTAATCATAGGTATATATGCATAGGGAAAAACATAGTATTTTTAGCATTTGGTACTATCTGAGGTTTCAAGCATCCACTAGGGGTCTTGGAAGGCATCCGCACAGATAAGGGGAGACTATAAGGGACTCAAAAGAAAAGGAAAAGTCAAAGAAAAAATCCAGCAAACAAAAAATTAAATTGAGGTTTTCAGAAAGATAAAAAGAAACAGTGCATCCATAAAAAAAGGAGTGCAAGGTAGTCCAAAAGACAACTTTCAGGGAACAGATAGGGCTCCTGGGTGTGAATACTGTGACAGACATAAAGAATTCAATGGCATGATTTGGAAATACAGTTGAAGAAAACATCCCAGAAGTAAAACAAAGAAACAGAGAAGGAAAATGGGAGACAAAATATAGGAAAATTAGAGAATCAGTACAAGAGGTCTATAATATCTAATTGATAGGTGTTCCAGAAAGAGAGATCAGAGAGAACAGTGGGGAGAAAGTTGTAACAAACACAATAAAAGACAAATTACAAAGAAAGAAAGAGAATGAACAGCCAGTTCAACAGGCACAATAAAAATAAATAAATAAATATTTTAAAACACCCCACAGTGCATTTTTTGTACTCTGGGAATAAAGAGAAAAATCTTAGAGCTTTTAGAGAGAAAAATGCTCACACACAAAGATACAAGAATCAGAACAGCACTTGCTGTGTCAACAGCAGCGTGGGCCTTAAAGAACCATAGAGAAATGCTTTCAAAATTCTAAGGCACAAATGCATTTCAACCTAGAATTCTGAAACCAGTCAATCAGTTAAGATTGAGAACAAAATTAAGTCATTTTCAGATATGCAGGAACTCAATTTTTCACCTCCCATGCATTTCTTTTTCATTAGGACCTCTTGGAGAATATGTTCCAACAAAATGAGGGATTAGGCCAAGGAAAAGAAAACATGGGATAAAGGGCATGGAGAAGCCAACCCAAGAGAAAATAAAGAAGAAAACTAAAATATCAAAATGCAAATAGTCCTAGAGAACAGTCAACTAAGCAATCTGTAACAAAAGTACTTGAAGTCAGCCTTTCTGAAATTGGTGTGTAAGGCTGGAGGACAGCAGAAAGAGAAATAAGAAGGTTTTCTTTTTTTAAGAGTTGGAAAGGACTTTAAATATCTTCTACTTTCTCATTTATAAGGTGACAGAACTGAGGTTCAAAACAATGAAGTCACCTACTTTCTTGGCAGACATACTCGGTCCACTTCTACTAAGAAGCCCTTGTGAGAAAGTTGGATGCACATAATTGAGAAGGAATAAGGTCTGCAGTCAGAAGTGAAGGAAAACTTATTTTTTCTATATTATTTTATTTTATTTTTATACAATTTTAAAGGTTACACTCCATTTACATTTATTACAAAACACTGACTATATTCCCCATGTTGTACAATACATCCTTGAGCCTAGCATATACCCAGTAGTTTGTACCTCCCACTCCCTCATCTCTATATTTCCCCTCCCCCCTCCCCACTGGTAACCACTAGTTTGTTCTCTACATCTGTGAGTCTGTTTCATTTTTGTTATATGCACTAGTTTGTTGTATTTTTTAGATTCCACATATAAGTGATATCATACACTATCTGTCTTTCTCTGTCGGACTTATTTCACTTAGCATAATGCCCTCCAAGTCCATCCACGTTGCTACAAATGGTAAAACTTCTTAAAGCATGACTTTCTCCCTTTTTTTATATTTAGTTCAGCTTGGATCTCAGCCCAAACTGATTCCCATTTTCATGAGCAAAATAATAAATCTTGCAGTTTATTTCTGTCCATTTAGTCTGGCATCAGATGATTTGCTTTTCACTAAACTACTATATAATCATATTGCTTTTATTGTATAGCTTTTGCAGCGGTGGCTATAAACTTTGGGCAAGTTTTTGTTGTCCTTTCAAAAATAAAAACTAGCTTCTCTCGATTTACAATGCATTTGATTTTTATCCTGATGAATTGTGTCACCCATAACATATATGCAGCTTTGGAGAGAATGAAAAGTTTTGTTGCAGACCAATCAACCCTTTCATTTGCCTTTTGTTTGTGACTGTTGGACGCATGCTGCATATAAATCTGCTTCTCTTTAGGAGAGCCATAATTTCAACTTTTTAAATTTTAAAACTAATATTTTCTTCTTTCTTCAGTTCTACCTGGATTATTCTCTTCATGAATCTTCCTCTTCAGGGAAGTGTTGATACTTAATAAGAAGATTCTGTTCTCTGCTATCTGAGATTCTATTCCTAATTTCAAGTTTTTAAACTTTTGTTTATCTTTTGCTGCTTTTTTTCAAGTTAAAAGTACACTTCAAATGTATATAGGATCATATAGTGAATTATGCCTATTTTTTCTCTTTTACAAATTTTTGTGAGACAATCATATGATTTATTAACATCCTATAATTTTGTTCTTATTTTGAAAAAGATATGTCTCCATTATGGCTTAGTTCTTTAAAGATAATTGAATTGCATTCAAAGGGAAGCATCACTTTTGGGATCAGAAGGTGATGATTGAGACCTAAGGATAAAATCTTCAGAATGAAGCAGAAGTCATCTCAACATAAATTACCACAATCATCACATTTCTGTAATGATTTACAGTTGTGTATTATTAATATTATTGGAGTATAGTTGCTTTACAGTGTTGTATTAGTTTCTACTGCACAGCAAAGTAAATCAGCTATACATATACATATATCCCTTTTTTTTGGACTTCCTTCCCATTTAGGCGACCACAGAGCACTGAGTAGAGTTCCATGTGCTATACAGTAGGTTCTCATTAGTTATCTGTTTTATACCTAGTAGTGTATATATGTCATTCCCAATCTCCCAATTCATCCCACACCCCTTTCCCCCCTTGGTAACCATACATTTGCTCTCTATGTCTGTGTCTCTATTTCTGCTTTGTAAATAAGTTCATCTGTACCATTTTTCTAGATTCCACATATCAGTGATATTTTACGATATTTGTTTTTCTCTTTCTGACTTACTTCACTCTGTATGACAGTCTCTAGGTTCATCCATGTCTCTACAAATGACCCAATTTCATTCCTCTTTATGGCTGAGTATTATTCCATTGTATATATGCACCACATCTTCTTTATCCATTCCTCTGTCGATGGACACTTAGGTTGCTTCCATGTGTAGTGCTGCAATGAACACCGGGGTACATATATCTTTTTGAATTATGGTTTTCTCTGGTATATGCCCAGGAATGGGGTTGCTGGGTCATATGGTAGTTTTATTTTTAGTTTTCCAAAGAACCTCCATACTGTTCTCCATAGTGGCTGTATCAATTTTCATTCCCACCAACAATTCAAGAGGGTTCCCTTTTCTCCACACCCTCTCCAGCATTTATTGTTTGTAGATTTTTTGATGATGGCCATTCTGACTGGTGTGAAGTGATATCTCATTGTAGTACTGATATGCATGTCTCTAATAATTAGTGATGTTGAGCATCTTTTCATGTGTTTTTTGGCCATCTGTATGTCTTCTTTGGAGAAATGTCTATTTAGGTTTTCCACCCAATTTCTGATTGGATTGTTTTTTTGTTTGTTTGTTTTTGGTTTTGTTATTGTTTTTTGATATTGAGCTGCATGAGTTTTTTGTATATTTTGGAGATTTACAGTTTTTAAGGCATTTTCATATATGTCATCTCATTTGATCTTCACAACTACCCTATCAAGTAGATAGAAAAGAGATTGGTATCTCCATCTTGCAAATGAAAAACCTGATCTACCTCAACCAAAATCACACAGTGGATAAGTGACATATCTGAGTCTTGAAACCAAATCCCTTGATTCTGCATTCCAGTATAAGACTGTTAGGATAAAACAGATCTCTTAGGTTAGAAGTCTGTGGTAGTTTCATAAACATCCATTAAAAATCTTTGTAAATTTAAACAAATTGTTAAGCATTTCACCACTTGACAAAAACAAATGCCTTGCAGGAAAAATTTTATAAAGGGATAGATCTATTGTCTAAAATAAAGAGATGACACCTAATTATATTTCTAACATGTTTCCCTTTTATAAATATAAAAACTTTTCAAAACATTCAGGGATATTTTCACTTAAAAATGAATAATTCCTTTTCTCACTGGCCCTGCATAATTAATTGGCTTTATTTTTACAAATTCTAATTCTGACTTATCTACTTCAATAAATATTTTACATTGTCCTAATCATAGTCAACAAATCATTTCATGTTTTCATTTAATGTTATATTGTATATATTTCCATATTCTTCTTGTATTGTAAACAATATTGTTATATGTTATATTATACTGTTGATCATATGAATTATTGATTATATTAATGATATTTATAAACAGAGACGTTTCCTTTTATTAGAAAAAAATCAAATTAGAGCCAGTGGTTCAAAAAGTATGACTATTTAAAGGCTTTTGATACAGGTTACCATGTTGCCTCTCAAAAAGACTGAAATTTGAGTCATTAGCAATGTAGGATCCCTCCTCCTTCACCACTTTCGATTGCTCAGGCCAAAAATTTAAGAGCATTCTTGACTCCTCTCTTTCTCTCATCAGCAAAGTCCTATTGGACTTATCTTCAGAATGCATCAAGAATCTGACCCCTTCTCACCACCTCTACTTCTATCTAGCCTCTTTTTAGGTTTCTCTGCTTTTATCTTTGTGTCTCTTAGAATCTATTCTCATTTTGTTTACTCTCCACTGCGCTAACAAAATGTATAGGGGAATAGAGTCAGAAAGACAAATTATGAGGCTACTGTAATAATTCAGTGAGAGAGAATGGTGGCTACATACGAGAGTAATAGTACTACAGGTGATGATGAGTGATCAGATTCTGAATGTACTGAATATATTTTCAAGATAAAGTCAAAATAATATTCTAATTGTTGAAAGTGAGATGTGAGAAAAAGGTCTTTGTTAGAGATATAAATTTGGGAGTCGTTGACATATACAGAGCATTTAGAACTGTGAGATGGGGTAAGATCTGAGAAAATGAGTGTCAGTAAAGCAGAGAAACATTAACTAAGCCTTAGAGAGCTCCATTATTAGGCCACAGGGCACAGTGAGGGAACCAGCAGAGGAGCCTGAGAAGGAGCCACCAATAAGGCAAAAAGAAAACCAGGTGAGTTTGGTGAAGAAAGGAGTGAGAGATGAAATGTCAACAAATACTGATGACGGGTCAAGTAATATGAGTGTGAAAATTGAATGGGGGATTTAGTAAGGTGACCTTAAGACCTTGACAAGAGCAATTTTAGTGGTGTGGTCAAGATGAGACCCTGACTGAAATAAATGTTAAGAGAGAATCAATGAGCAAAGGCAATGGTTTTGAAGAATTTTGCTGTAAAGCAGAGCAAAGGACTGGATTGGTGATGAAGGAGATATTGAAGGAAGACGTTTTTGTTGCTGTTGTTTTTAATGAAAGAAACAACCACATATTAACAAGTGTATTTCAGAAGGGAGTGAAAGAAAGGATTCTTTGAGATAGAAAGAGTGATGTGCTTGACTGGTGATAAAAAACGGCATCCAGTGTACAAGGATAGTCTTTAGATAGGAGCAGTAATATTTCTCTCTGCTGGCAGGCAAGAAAGCACAGTATATTGAGGCCCGTATTGATGGCAGGTAGATGGGTGGAGTTTGTGGAGGGTCTTCTGATTTCTTAATTATTTTAGTAAGACAGGAATCAAGAAGATGGAGAAAATATGTTGCAGGTTTGAAGCAGGACAAGAAAGGGATAAATCGTCTAAGAGACTGGGAGCGTAAATGATCACTCGTGGGAGTATAAGACTTGGTGTGGTTGCCTGGAGACATTAAGAGTGCATTTCAGACACATGGTCACCAATTCAAAGTCCGTGAAGATGTGTTTTTTCCTCCACATTTAGCTGCACCAGTTCAGGTGTGGAGCTCAATTTAACCAGGATTATGATTCTGCCAAACTACAAAGAAAAGAAAGAAGGGCAAGGAACTTTTGGGTGTGGTCAATGGAGTGATCATAGTGATTGACCATAGGATCTCACCAGGCTAAAAAATAGGGAGAGGACACCAAGGGGTAAGGGAGAAGAGAAAGGAGCTGAGATCAACGGATTGGAGATCCTAGTCAGATCAAAGAATCATTGAAGTTGGGTGTCTAGAGGAAGAAGACCAGAGATAAGAGGTGGTAGTCAGAGAGCGGGATGCATGGAATTGAGTTTGTGGAAGGGTTGTGGTTAGTTGGCAATAACAAGAACTGACCATATCTTGTATCTGACCAATAACCTTCCATGGTTTGTCTTTGCGGATAAAATAAAAGCTACAGCCCTCACATTAGCTTCAAGACTCCACTCTCAGCTTGCTTCTCACTGTTTGCCCCTGTACCCCCCAACTCCCTACCTTTCCACTTCATCCCTTAAACTACCCTAATACAGTCCACTTCAGCCATTTTAACCTCTATGCTGCTCATTGAGACATGTTTTGAAGTCTCTACGCTGGTTGTTCCCCAAGATTCTTCAATCCCCTCCTTCAAAGTCTTTCCCAATTGTCACTTCTCCAATGATACCTTCCCTGACCATCCAAATTAAATGTATAACCCACCTAGGGTCCTAACACTTCCTACCCATCCTCCCTTCTTTCTTTTCTCCATAACATTTACCATCCCCAATAGTACACAACATACTTATTTTGTCTCTTGCTCATCTTACCCCTACTGGAATATGAGTTCCACGAAGACAGAGACTTTTCCTTGTTTTAATTACAACTATTTTCTCAGCACTTACCATACAGTAAGAACTCAATTAATATGCACTGAATGAATGAATTACTTTTATTCATTGCTGTTATATAATTTTTGCTATGTTAATAGGTATAAATGTCACTATGTTCTTTTTTTCTAACATCTTTATTGGAGTATAATTGCTTTACAATGTTGTGTTAGTTTCTGCTGTATAACAAAGTGAATAGGCTATATGTATACATATATCCCCATATCCCTTCCCTCTGGCATCTCCTTTACTCTCTCCCTGTGCTGTGCAGCTGTTTCCCACTAGCCATCTATTTTACATTTGGTCGTGTATATATGTCAATGTTACTCTCTCACTTCGTCCCAGCTTACCCTTACCCGTCCCCATGTCCTCAAGTCCATTCTCTACATCTCTGTCTTTATTCCTGTCCTTGTCCCTAGGTTCATCAGAACCTTTTTTTTTTTAGATTCCATATATATGTGTTAGCATATGGTATTTGTTTTTCTCTTTCTCACTTACTTCACAGACTCTAGGTCCATCCAACTCACTACAAATAGTTGAATTTTGTTTCTTTTTATGGCTGAGTGATATTCCATTGTATATATGTGCCACATCTTCTTTAGTCATCCATCTGTCGATGGACACTTAGGTTGCTTCCATGCCCTGGCTATTGCAAATAGTCCTGCAAAGAACACTGTGGTACATGTCTCTTTTTGAATTATGTTTTTCTCAGGGTATATGCCCAGTAGTGGGACTGCTGGGTTATATGGTAGTTCTATTTTTAGTTTTTTGAGGAACTTCCATACTGTTCTTCATAGTGGCTATATCAATTTACATTCCCACCAACAGTGTAAGAGGGTTCCCTTTTCTCCACATCCTCTCCAGCATTTACTGTTTGTAGATTTTTTTGATCTACACACTATCCTGACCGGTGTGAGGTGATACCTCACTGTACTTTTGATTTGCATTTCTCTAATGATTAGTGATGTTGAGCATCCTTTCATGTGTTTGTTGGCAACCTATATATCTTCTTTGCAGAAATGTCTATTTAGGTCTTCTGCCCATTTTTGGATTGTTTGTTTTTTTGATATTGAGCTACATGAGCTGCTTGTATATTTTGGAGATTAATCCTTTGTCAGCTGCTTCGTTTGCAAATATTTGCTCCCATTCTGAAGCTTGTCTTTTCGTCTTGTTTATGCTTCCCTTTGCTGTGCAAAAGCTTTTAAGTTTCATTAGGTCCCATTTGTTTATGTTTGTTTTTATTTCCATTTCTCTAGGAAGCGGGTCAAAAAGGATCTTGCTGTGATTTATGTCATAGAGTGTTCTGCTTATGTATTCCTCTGAGTTTTAGAGTGAATGGCTTTACGTTTAGGTCTTTAATCCATTTTGAGTTTATTTTTCTGTACGGTGTTACGGAGTGTTCTAATTTCATTCTTTTACATCGAAAGGGCATCTTTTCTCCATTGTAGATTTTTGCCTCCTTTATCAAAGATAAGGTGACCACAGGTGCATGGGTTTATCTCTGGGATTTCTATTCTGTTCCACTGATCTATATTTCTGTTTTTGTGCAAGTACCATACTGTCTTGATTACTGTAGCTTTGTAGTATAGTCTGAAGTCAGGGAGCCTGATTCCTCCAGCTCCGTTTTTCTTTCTCAAGATTGCTTTGGCTACTCGGGGTCTTTTGTGTTTCCATACAAATTGTGAAACTGTTTGCTCTAGTTCTCTGAAAAATGCCATTGGTAGTTTGATAGGGATTGCACTGAATCTGTAGATTGCTTGGGTAGTATAGTCATTTTCACAATGTTGATTCTTCTAATCCAAGAACATGGTATATCTCTCCATCTGTTTGTATCATCTTTAATTTCTTTTATCAGTGTCTTATAGTTTTATGCATACAGGTCTTTTGTCTCCTTAGGTAGGTTTATTCCTAGGTATTTTATTCTTTTCATTGCAATGGTAAATGGGAGGGTTCCTTAATTTCTCTTTCAGAATTTTCATCATTATTGTATTGGAATGCAAGAGATTTCTGTACATTAATTCTGTATCCTCCTACTTTACCAAATTCATTGATTAGCTCTAGTAGTTTTCTGGTAGCCTCTTTCAGATTCTCTATGTATAGTATCATGTCATCTGCAAACAGTGACAGCTTTACTTCTTCCTTTCCGATTTGGATTCCTTTTATTTCTTTTTCTTCTCTGATTGCTGTGGCTAAAACTTCCAAAACAATGTTGAATGACAGCAGTGATAGTGGGCAGCCTTCTCTTGTTCCTGATCTTAGAGGAAATGCTTTCAGTTTGTTAATATGGTATATCACATTGATTTGCATATACTGAAGAATCCCTGCTTTGCTGGGATAAACCCCACTTGATCATAGTGTATGATCCTTTCAATGTGCTGTTGGATTCTGTTTGCTAGTATTTTGTTGAGGATTTTTGCACCTATGTTCATTAGTGATACAGGCCTGTAGTTCTCTTTTTGTGTGACATCTTTGGTTTTGGTATCAGGGTGATGGTGGCCTTGTAGAATGAGTTTGGGAGTGTTCCTCCCTCTGCTATATTTTGGAAGAGTTTGAGAAGGATAAGTGTTAACTCTTCTCTAAACGTTTGATAGAATTCACCTGTGAAGCAATCTGGTCCTGGGCATTTGTTTACTGGAAGATTTTTAATCACAGATTCAATTTCAGTGCTTGTGACTGGTCTGTTTATATTTTGTATTTCTTCCTGGTTTGGTCTCAGAAGGTTGTGCTTATCCAAGAATTTGTCCATTTGTTCCAGGTTGTCCATTTTACTGGCATATAGTTGCTTGTAGTAATCCCTCATGATCCTCTGTATTTCTGAAATGTCAGTTGTTACTTCTATTTCATTTCTAAATCTGTTGATTTGAGTCTTCTCCCTTTTTTTCTTGATGAGTCTGGTTAATGGTTTATCTATTTTTTTTATCTTCTCAAAGATCCAACTTTTAGTATTACTGATCTTTGCTACTGTTTCCTTCATTTAGTTTTCATTTATTTCTGATCTGATCTTTATTATTTCTTTCCATCTGTTAACTTTGGGGTTTTCTATGTTCTTTCTCTAATTGCTTTAGGTGTAAGATTAGGTTGTTTATTTGAGATTTTTCTTGTTTCTCGAGGTAGGATTGTATTGCTATAAACTTCTCTCTTAGAAATGCTTGTGCTGCATCCCATAGGTTTTGAGTTGTCATGTTTTCATTGTCATTTGTTTCTAGGTATTTTTGATTTCCTCTTTGATTTCTTCAGTGATCTCGTGATTATTTAGTAAATTAATGTTTAGCCTCCATTCTTTGTATTTTTTTTACACTTTTTTTCCTGTGATTGATATCTAGTCTCATAGCATTGTTGTCACAAAAGATACTTGATATGATTTCAATTTTCTTAAAGTTACCAGGGCTTGATTTGTGACCCAAGATATGGTCTATCCTGGAGAATGTTCCATGAGCACTTGAGAAGAAAATGTATTCTGTTGTTTTTGGATGGAATGTCCTATAAATATCAATTAAGTCCATCTTGTTTAATGTATCATTTAAAGCTTGTGTTTCCTTATTTATTTTCATTTTGGATGATCTGTCCATTGGTGAAAGTGGGATGTTAAAGTCCCCTACTATGACTGTGTTACTGTCGATTTCCCCTCTTATGGCTGTTAGCATTTTCTTTCTATATTGAGGTACTCCTATGTTGGATGCATAAATGATTACAATTGTTATATCTTCTTCTTGGATTGATCTCTTGATCATTATGTAGTGTCCTTCTTTGTCTCTTGTAATAGTCTTTGCTTTAAAGTCTATTTTGTCTGAAGTGAGAATTGCTACTCCACCTTTCTTTTGATTTTCGTTTGCATGGAATATCTTTTTCCATCCCCTCACTTTCAGTCTGTATGTGTCCCTAGGTCTGAAGTGGGTCTCTTGTAGACAGCATATATACGGGTCTTGTTCTAGTATCCATTCAGCCAGTCTATGTCTTTTGATTAGAAAATTTAATCCATTTACATTTAAGTTAATTATCAATATGTTTGTTCCTATTACCATTTTCTTAATTGTTTTGGGGTTGCTTTTGTGGGTCTTTTCCTTCTCTTCTGCTTCCTGCCTAGAGAATTCCCTTAAGCATTTGTTGTAAAGCTGGTGGTGCTGTATTCTCTTAGCTTTTGTTTGTCTGTAAAGGTTTTAATTTCTCCATTGAATCTGAATGAGATCCTTGCTGGTAGAGTAATCTTGGTTGTAGGTTTTTCTCTTCATCACTTTAAATATGTCCTGCCACTCCCTTCTGGCTTGCAGAGTTTCTGCTGAAAGATCAGTGTTAACCTTATGGGGATTCCTTTGTATGTTATTCGTTGCTTTTCCCTTACTGCTTTTAATATTTTTTCTTTGTATTTAATTTTTGATAGTTTGATTAATAGTGTCTTGGAGTGTTTCTCCTTGGATTTATCCTGTATGGGACTCTTCGCACTTCCTGGGCTTGACTATTTCCTTTCCCATGTTAGGGAAGTTTTCAACTATAATCTCTTCTAATATTTTCTCAGACCCTCTTTCTTTCTCTTCTTCCTCTGGGACCCTTGAAATTTGAATGTTGGTGCATTTCATGTTGTCCCAGAGGTCTCTGAGATGGTCCTCAATTCTTTTCATTCTTTTTTCTCCTCTGCAGTAGTTATTTCTACTATTTTATCTTTCAGGTCACTTATCTGTTTTTCTGCTTCAGTTATTCTGCTATTGATTCCTTCTAGAGAATTTTTAATTTTATTTATTGTGTTGTTCATCATTGTTTGCTTGCTCTTTAGTTCTTCTAGGTCCTTGTTAAACATTTCTTGTATTTTCTCCATTCTATTTCCAAGATTTTGGATCACCTTTACTATCATTACTCTGAATTCTTTTTAAGGTAGACTGCCTATTTCCTCTTTATTTGTTTGGTTTGGTAGGTTTTTACCTTGCTCCTTCATCTGATGCATATTTCTCTGTCTTCACATTTTGTTTAACTTACTGTGTTTGGGGTCTCCTTTTCGCAGGCTGCATGTTCATAGTCCCTCTTACTTCTGGTGTCTTCTTCCCCCAGTGAGTGAGGTTGCTTCAGTGGGTTGTGTAGGCTTCCTGGTGGAGGGGACTGGTGACTGTGTTCTGGTGGGTTGGGTTGAATCTTGTCTTTCTGGTGGGCAGGGCTGCATCCAGTGGTGTGTTTTGGGGTGTCTGTGAACTTAGTATGATTTTAGGAAGCCTCTCTGCTAATGGGTGGGGTTGTGTTCCTGTCTTACTAGTTGTTTAGCATGGGGTGTCCCGCATTGGAGCTTGCTGGCCTTTGGGTGGAGCTGGGTCTTAGTGTTGAGATGGAGATCTCTGGGAGAGCTCTTGCCGATTGATATTATATGGGGCTGGGAGGTTTCTATTGGTCCAATGTCCTGAACTCGGCTCTCCCACCTCAGAGGCTCAGACCTGACACTAGGTCGGAGCATCAAGACCCTGTCAGCCACACTGTAGTTCTATGGTCTTAGACCAGGCAGTTAATGTCTCTGTGCCTCAAATTTCCCTTTGCGCAGCACCTCCTCACCCCAGAGTCCCAGTCAGGTGTGAGGGAAGGGCTGTCGCTTCCAGACTGTGCAGGGAGGAAGCCCAGGAGGCTGGTGCAGGACACTGGTGCATGACCCTGTCACTATGTTCTCATTCTAATTTTCTGACAGAATTTTAAGAATTTCCTGGGTATTCTTTGGACTTGAAAAACTTGCCACTTACTATGAGTTTGGGGAAAAAAATCAGTCTTAGAAATTACAAATGGTACAAACAACTTAGAGGAAGATATCACATAATATAGATATAGATATATAATATAGATTAATATCCACTATTTTGAAGTTCTCCCAAAGAGCTGAGTTCCGTTCAAAAGTGTAGTAGCAGTGAATGTTTGGGTTATTTTGATTTATTAATTCTGTAATTGAGATCTAAAATGTCTGTGATTGTATGGGCCTCCCCTTCCAACTTAATATGTTGCTCTGAGAACTTCATAGAAATGTTGATTTTTGAGCTGATACTAGGAAAAAATCATGAAGTTATACCAAAGTGCCTACTTCCAATTATGAAGCAAGCAAACTTAGGTGATTTTTTTCTTTCAGCTTACAAACATTTTTGTTGTCTGCAGACAGTTTGCACATGGCTGTGTTCCAGTGATAACCTGTACCACCAAAAATCTATTAGAGTGATAATTATCTCACTAGAGCTGATATTGGAGGAGGTCACCTTGAAATCTAAATTTGAGTGGGAATAAAATATATTATCAAAGTAAGCCTAGATCCTAAAGACAAAAAGACCTATACACAAATATTGTAATTTAGTTAGTAAATGTGTTTCTCGCAGAGGCATGAGTTAGACATTCTGAAATTGCCTTATTTTTATACTAGGATTAAACAAATAATTAAATATATTGTCAATGATGGAAGCCAAGTTTCTTACTCTCTGGGGCGGAAATTACAAATAAGAAAAGGAGAGGATCCTATTGTGTTAGATTGAAATGAGAGGTATCAGTATACACATATAAATTTTAATATTTATACAGGTAGTTTTGGAAATAAATAAAGCTGCACATGTATATGTGAGTGAGTATACACACATATATTTCCTAGTTTTGTCCACTGAAAGGGCCTAGAAGCAATGATACCCAAATAGCGATTAGTATACCCAGCTCCCAGATTGTTTGGTCTCTAAACATCATCCTCCGATGAAGAAGACCAGGACCCCTTACAGAAGTGGTAGTTTCCAGGGCTGGGGCGAGGAAAATATAAGCCTAGATGCAAGAAGGGGCTTGTAATGGCCAATTTTTTTTTAAACGAGCAATAAAATACATAATTGTAAAATAGGATTAAAACTCATGGCATAAAAGAATTATAAATTTATAATTAATTATAATTAAATAATAAACTTATGTTAAAGAGTTGAATAAATAAATAAATGGGAGAGAAGCTACATTTCTTCCTTGCCTCACATACAACCACTGTCACTTTCTTTGTTTCTTGAGACAGCATGCAATACCTTGAGGTAGTCTCACCTCCCAGCATTGCTTATAATTTTGCCATAGAATTCTGGAGAACCAACAGAAAAATCTATTTTAGCTCTGCACCTGGAGTCCTGCCTTTTCTCCTTTTGACGGGTGCTAGCCCTTCTTCCCCAGTTGGATAAGGTCTTCCAGGGAACCACGGGCTGTTTTTATCTGTTTGTCCCTATCCTGTCCAAACAGCATGAACAGAACAGGGAGACAATCCATGACATGGCATGGACAGAACAAGTAAGAGAAAAGGAAAGCAAAGATCCTCATTCCCAGTGCTCACTGTTTGCATGTTGCCATTCCCTTTTGTGCTATCATTTTCCACCACGCCTACAAAATTTCTTCAGTCTCCACTGGATTTTCTCTTACGTTTCCCTGTATTCTAGTCTTATCCACTGGCTGGTAAAGAGGGCACTTTTCCATTGTCTCACTCTTTGATTACAAAGATTGCCCTGATCAGATCCCCCGCGGGCTCCCCAGAGGGTCAAAATCTGCCACAGTTTGAGGTTCTCACACAGGTATTCTCCACCCACATCGTTTCTGAGGGAGCTGTCTTTAGACCAGTATATCATGAGAACGCCTCAGAATGCACATAATTTACCAGAGCAGACACAGAAAACAAGGGTACGGTGTTTAATCAGCTGGGTTAATGGTACAAAGACGGATGGCTGTAAACTAGCGAGCTTGAGGAAGCACAGAGAATGTGAGCTGCAGGCCCAAATTTCAGCAAGACCAAGGGGAAGAAAGGGAGTCTTTTGCTTATGCTGCATAGGATAGCAAGCTGATCACTTGGAAGCAGAAAACCACCATTCCACGTGAGTATAGATTTTAGTGAGCATCTGAATGGCTGGCATTAACTCACCCCCAGATCAATAGCCAGCAGTAACAGATTGTCCCAATGGCCATCCAGGACTTTTAGCCAAAAATGAGAAGGGGAGAGTCTCATTCCTCATATTCTCTCTAATCGGACAACAGATTGAAATATTTCAGCAAAAGTGAGAGGTTCGTCTCTGAAAAAGACTCATTGTTATTAATTTTCATTGCACACAATGTCCTGTCACGTATTATAAAATGCTTCTGCCTTGGGAGGGAGTGCTTTGGAACACTTTCCTTTTCTTAGTGCAGGTTGAATGTATTGTTCAGGTTTACAGAGCATTTCCTATCCAGACTCAGGGTTACAGTGGCTCACCCTTGAGTTCCTGGTCTACCACTTCTGTTTAACACTACGTTCATGATTCCCCAAGGAAAGAAGCACTGATTTTATTCCAGAATTCAAGAATATAGCATTTTTAAAGAGCTGGCCATATCTAGTGTAATACACCACTCAGCTACATTTTGCCTGTTCTCCAGTGTCATTATTTTTCTAAGGTTGCTCATAAAATTACTCATCTAAAAATTTCAGCTTCATGCTGTATTTTAATGATGAAATTCTAAAATGCCATGGTGTTTCAGATTCCTGACAGCTGGTTCTTTTGCTTATTACCTAATGTCTACCTGCTGGATAGGCACTGGGGTGGATTTCATCCTACCATCAGTCATGTCATAAGGCATCTGGTCTTCAAGAGTATAAAGGGATTTGGGTCTTCATTTTATGCTTCTTCAACCATGTTGTACAGAGGTAAGCAGATGGTCTTTTACAGCAAAATGACCACATACCTATATGGTGTCTTCTGTTATCAAACATTTTATTCCATGTCATATGATGAAAATAATAAAAACTGTTACAGATGGATGTTCTCCTACCCCTAAAGACATGATATACTGGTCTAGCATTGTTTTTTGACAAAATTTCCAAATCAGAGAACAGATAACATATAAACTTCTGAATTAGTATGAAGTTAGATTGCGTTTCCAAGCATGAAAATGGCATTTCTAGTCTGATTACATTTATGACTTCATCAGACAAATACATATAGCGCCACGGCAATGCACTGTTGGGTGTAAAATGACTTATGTTCTATGTGCTCCTTCAGAGCAGATGCTACGTCTTGTTCTGCATTGAGGGTCCAAGCCCTAGCATCCTGATGCAAGTGTTTGTTGTTAGACACATTTCTTTTTTTTGCTCAGATTGTGCAAAATAGAAAACTACTACCTTTACAAATATAGTTTCATCAAGAAAAAAAATCTTCAAGAATGTTACTTTTAGCTTTTGGGGGGAATTTTGTCCTTTCATGATGCATTTCAGACCATCTCTCTCTGCCAGGGGTCATTTCTTACATCTTCTGTTTCTGAGTTGGAAAGGTAGAATAATTTTTCATATCCCTTAGGTGCTTCTTGGCAACAGCCTTTCAGTTCTTTTTCTATATCACTCTAATCTTACTCCCAAGACACTAATTATCTGCAAAAAGTAAAATTCACAGATTCTGTCTCTAACTCAAGATCCCACCAAAATATTCTGATATACTATTTCTCAAAGATTAGCTAGTAAATATCAAAGTATCGTTCTCATCATCCAAAGTGAGTCCCTTCATACAATTTTATTCCTTCTCCATGCTCTTCTTCCTGAAGTACTTAAGGAAGGATGATTGACATTCCTCTTTCCCTCTTAGAAAATCAAATTTTAGGGAAGTCTCTATCTAATAATAATAATTTTTTAAACCAAAAACTTTGCAAATATTATTTAATATAATACAGAGTCTTAATATTACTCCAATTTTGAAAATGAAGGAACTAAAGCTTACTGAATTTAAAAGCTTTGCAGGGCTTCCCTGGTGGTGCAGTGGTTGAGAGTCCGCCTGCCGATGCAGGGGACGCGGGTTCGTGCCCTGGTCCGGGAAGATCCCACATGCTGCGGAGCGGCTGGGCCCGTGAGCCATGGCCACTGAGCCTGCGCGTCCGGAGCCTGTGCTCCGCAACGGGAGAGGCCACAACAGTGAGAGACCCGCGTACCGCAAAAAAAAAAAAAAAAAAGCTTTGCAAAGATAAAAGAGCTAATAAGAAGCGGCAGCATGGTTAGACCCAGATATGTCTAAATTCAGAGTTCCATAAAACACCACTACCCTTCTTTAGTCCTCTCCTGTTGTCTTCTCATCCTGCTATCCTTGGTACCTTGAGTATCGTGGCCTCAGGAAGCTCTCATCATCTTAGTTCTTAGTGAACTCCTCATTTCTACTTCCTCTGCCTGATTTCTCTGTCTCTAGGGTTGAGACATTATATATTCAGCCACATTTTTTACCATTCTACATTATCAGTAACAATGTAGTTTCTTTCTGAGGTAAAAGAAGAGAAATCATCAATTTTACATGCAAGTTGACTCAACTTGTGTAGTATCCTACATGAATGTTTTCTCCCCATCTCTGTTAATGATAGCAGGATTTGAGAAGGTCACATATAGGTCTCAAGAAAACCAAATAGTTCTTTTACCACATCCCAGGAGGACTATTTCTAGAATGGAACCTCAGTTCCTTGACTCTGCAGATAAGCCATTCCAGTGATGTTTGGTCACTTGCTATGACCTCACACCCACTGGAAAAACAGAATGAATATATAAACACCTGTGCAACTTTTTTACCAAAAGGACTGTTTAAATTTCTCAGTTTATAAAATAATATTCACCAATACACATTTTACTTATAAAAGAAATAAAGAACGTAGTAAAAAATATTTACTTATCTTTGAGAAAATTCTAAATGCCATTACGTCCTCTAACAAACAATACTCATGGCAATTAAAGTTAGTTTTAGAAGAAAGATCAAAATTTGCAGTGAATTGTCTATATCCAATGCATTTGCTAGAACTAAAGCTGAAGCGTTTGTCAAGAGGATAAATATCTTAATACCCTCGTCTTCTACAAAGGGCTCAGGCTTCTTTGGTCTCTGTTCAGAGATACTCTGAATCATCATGTATCTGGTTTGCAAGAAGCTCTGATTTTCCTAGGTTTGTCCTCCCTTGGATCTGATGGTCCTCAGGGCTACTTACCTGTATTACAAAATGTCCCTCGTCATCTGCACACTCAACGATCCTAAAAAAGGCCCTGAATAGTCTTTAAGGCTGTATTAAGGATTCTTCCCTTTTAAGTAAAGAACCTCTGTTTCCCCTCATTTTTTATGTCGCACTAAGAGTTCCTATCTTAGTCAGTTTGGGCTGCTATAATAGAATATCATAGACTAGGTGGCTTATAAACAACAGAAACTTATTTCTTACAATTCTGGAGACTACAAATCTGAGATCAGAGGAAGTATGTTCAGGTTCTGCTGACGGCATTCTTCCAGGTTGTAGATTTCTGGCTCCACATTGTATCCCCACATAGCAGACAGCAGAGATAGGAAGCAAGCTTTCTCATGGCTCCTTTTTGAGTTTTTTTGGCTGCACTGTGTCTTCATTGCTGCAGGCGGTCTTTCTTTAGTTGTGTCGAGCTGGGGCTACTCTTCGTTGTGGTGCACAGGCTTCTCATTGCAGCGGCTTCTCTTGCTCTGGAGCACGGGCTCTGGGCACGCAGACTTCATTAGTTGTGGTACGCGGGCTCTAGAGCACAGGCTCAGTAGTTGTGGCACATGGGCTTAGTTGCTCAGCGGCATGGGGGATCTTCCCGGACCAGGGCTCAAAACCGTGTCCCCTGCATTGGCAAGCGTATTCTTAACCACTTGGCACAAGGGAAGCCCTCTCATGTCTCTTGTGAGTGCACTAATCCCATTCATGAGGGCTCCATACTCGAGACCTCATCTAATCCTGATTGCTTCCCAATGTCCTCACCTCCTAACCTCATCACACTGTGGGGCAGGGTTTCAACACATTAATTTGGAGGGATACAAACATTTACTCCATAACAGTCTCCAACAGGTAAGAAGAAAGGCATCTCACACAGAATGCAAGTCCCTGAACTTCAGCTCTGCAGTCCGTCTCTTTTGACTAAAATTCTCCCTGTGTTTCTACTCCATTGTCTAATCATTGCTCTGCTTATCTCAGGTCTTGTGCAGTGCTTCTCTCTGCAAAGTCTATATTCTACCTAGAACCACTAATGTCCTTGGGGGAGTGAAGTATCCTCACTCTCCAGTGCTCACACCTTGGGCTTTCCACCATCTTGCTGCCACATCTCCAGTTTTCACCTGGTTCTCAGTCATAAAAAAGCACCTTCTTCAGATGTTCAGCCTTGAAGAGGGAGAATCCCACAGCAAAGAAACATGAATGTCTATCCACCAGAGTCCTCTTTATCATACCTACGAGTGAGACAGCAATCTGGGAATGCTGCAACAGAGCACGGTCAGCCGTAGCCTTGAACTGCACTTGAAATCCTGCTCATTCTGGCCCACTCTATTATGATTCTTTGCACACTCATATGACTTTTCTCTCAAGACTTGTGTTGCCCCTCCCTGCAATATGGCTTTGGTGGGTAGCATCTCAATCCCTCAACCATGTCTATATATTCCTAAACCCCAATTATATTCAGGGCCCTAGTAAGTCAGGGAAATGTTAGAGTCTTTTCTCTGAGATCTTCTTGACAGTTAAGTGGTATTTTCCCAGAGTAGACAGAGGAGTTCTAGGAAGAGTATGACAACTAATTTCATTTGCCTACATGAATCTCAGCCGAAACACCCTCCTTTACTTCTAGTTACTAAGAGTGCCTATGGAGAACATTTTTATTCACAAATATTACTTTAACACAGAAATATCATTAATAAATCATCAAAAACTTTTTTATTATGGTTGGGATTCAAAATATAGTATTCTCAGTAACACATATATAGCAAGAGAGACTACATAAGAGGATGGAGAGATATACTAACTCATATTTATGTAGACATCCTATCAGATGTAATAATCAAAATTACTACTACATTTTAAAAAATTGTTGGTAAATTATTTGGTTAAGAGTGGAGCTGGGAATAATCCACAAATGTCTCCTCATGTTCCTTCTTCACCAATAAGAAGAGAGTGTTGTGAGGATATAGTGCAATCTTCCCAGTGTATTAAACTTAATTATCCATACTTCTACTTCTGGTAATAGTAGACCTACCTTCTGACTAAGTATAACTAGCAATTCTGGACCAAAAGAAGTTGAAGGCATAAGAGTACTCAGTCAATGAAGACTATGTAGCAGAAGAAATAAACCCAGTGTGTCATGTCTTGTATTTGAGACCACATTTCCACCAGGGGTATCTGCCAATTCTAGAAGAGGAGCTGAGAGGCAGGTTGCTAAATTTTCTTTTCAGAAATAAATATAAATTATTTCTAGCAGATGATAACATTATACTACATTTCAAAATTCGTTTAAAATTTTAGATACAATACCCATTATTCAATTGAAAATAGCCCGACCCACAAGTAAACAAAGCAATATGACTGTAAAAGAAAAAAACATAAACGAACAATAGAAACAGATGCACAGAATACCCAAATAATAGAGCTATCACATAAAGACTTTAAATAAATATCATAGTCATGAAGATAAAAGATAAGTCTAAGAATTTTCTGTAGTAAAATGGAAATAATAAATAAAAGCCAAAGAGAAATGCTAACATTTAAAAAATAATAATAATAGTTAATAAGTTTCATAGCAGATTAGACACAGTTGAAAGGAGAATAAGTGAAGTAGAAAACAGATCATATGGGGAGAGCTTCAAGATGGTGAATCTCAGCCGAAACACCCTCCTTTACTTCTAGTTACTAAGAGTGCCTATGGAGAACATTTTTATTCACAAATATTACTTTAACACAGAAATATCATTAATAAATCATCAAAAACTTTTTTATTATGGTTGGGATTCAAAATATAGTATTCTCAGTAACACATATATAGCAAGAGAGACTACATAAGAGGATGGAGAGATATACTAACTCATATTTATGTAGACATCCTATCAGATGTAATAATCAAAATTACTACTACATTTTAAAAAATTGTTGGTAAATTATTTGGTTAAGAGTGGAGCTGGGAATAATCCACAAATGTCTCCTCATGTTCCTTCTTCACCAATAAGAAGAGAGTGTTGTGAGGATATAGTGCAATCTTCCCAGTGTATTAAACTTAATTATCCATACTTCTACTTCTGGTAATAGTAGACCTACCTTCTGACTAAGTATAACTAGCAATTCTGGACCAAAAGAAGTTGAAGGCATAAGAGTACTCAGTCAATGAAGACTATGTAGCAGAAGAAATAAACCCAGTGTGTCATGTCTTGTATTTGAGACCACATTTCCACCAGGGGTATCTGCCAATTCTAGAAGAGGAGCTGAGAGGCAGGTTGCTAAATTTTCTTTTCAGAAATAAATATAAATTATTTCTAGCAGATGATAACATTATACTACATTTCAAAATTCGTTTAAAATTTTAGATACAATACCCATTATTCAATTGAAAATAGCCCGACCCACAAGTAAACAAAGCAATATGACTGTAAAAGAAAAAAACATAAACGAACAATAGAAACAGATGCACAGAATACCCAAATAATAGAGCTATCACATAAAGACTTTAAATAAATATCATAGTCATGAAGATAAAAGATAAGTCTAAGAATTTTCTGTAGTAAAATGGAAATAATAAATAAAAGCCAAAGAGAAATGCTAACATTTAAAAAATAATAATAATAGTTAATAAGTTTCATAGCAGATTAGACACAGTTGAAAGGAGAATAAGTGAAGTAGAAAACAGATCATATGGGGAGAGCTTCAAGATGGCGGAAGAGTAAGATGCAGAGATCACCTTCCTCCCCACAAATACATCAGAAATACATCTACATATGGAACAACTCCTACAGAACACCTACTGAATGCTGGCAGAAGACCTCAGACCTCCCAAAAGGCAAGAAACTCCCCACATACCCGGGTAGGGCAAAAGAAAAAAGAAAAAACAGAGACAAAAGAATAGGAACGGGATCTGCACCAGTGGGAGGGAGCTGTGAAGGAGGACAGGTTTCCACACACTAGGAAGGCCCTTCACGGGTGGAGACTGTGGGGAGTGGAGGGGAGGAGCTTCGGAGCCATGGAGGAGAGCGCAGCAACAGGGGTGCGGACGGCAAAGCGCAGAGATTCCCACACAGAGGATCGGTGCCGACCTGCACTCACCAGCCCGAGAGGCTTGTCTGCTCACCCGCTGGGGCAGGCAGGGGCTGGGAGGTGAGGCTCTGGCTCGGCTGGATCCCAGGGAGAGGACTGGGGTTGGGTGCGTGAATACAGCCTAAAGGGGGTAGTGTGCCACAGCTAGCCAGGAGGGAGTCCGGGAAAAAGTCTGGAGCTGCCGAAGAGTCAAAAGACTTTTTCTTGTCCCTTTGTTTCCTGGTGCGCAAGGAGAGGGGATTAAGAGCGCTGCTTAAAGGACCTCCAGAGTCAGGCATGAACCACAGCTATGAGCGCGGACCCCAGAGACCAGCATGAGATGCTAAGGCTGCTACTGCAGTCACCAAGAAGTCTGTGTGCAAGCACAGGTCACTCTCCACACTTCCCCTCCTGGGAGCCTGTGCAGCCCACCACTGCCAGGGTCCCATGATCCAGGGACAACTTCCCCAGAAGAAAACACAGTGCGCCTCAGGCTGGTGCAACATCACACCAGCCTCTGCCACTGCAGGCTTGCCCTGCATCCGTACCCCTCCCTCCCCCTGGCCTGAGCGAGCCAGAGTCCTCAAATCAGATGCTACTTTAACCCATTCTGTCTGAGCGAAGAACAGACGCCCTCAGGCGACCTACACGCAGAGGCAGGGCCAAATCCAAAGTTGAACCCCAGGAGCTGTATGAACAAAGAAGAGAAAGGGAAATCTCTCCCAGCAGCCTCAGGGACAGTGGAGTAAATCTCCACAATCAACTTGATGTACCCTGTATCTCTGGAATACCTGAATAGACAACGAATCATCCCAAATTGAGGAGGTGGACTTTGGGAACACTGATATATATTTTTTTTCCCCTTTTTCTCTTTTTGTGAGTGTGTATGTGTATGCTTCCATGTGTGATTTTGTCTGTATAGTTTTGCTTTTACCATTTTTCCTAGGGTTCTGTCTGTCTTGTTGTAGATTTTTTTTTAACTACTTAAAATTTTTTTTTCTTAAAAATTATTTTTTATTTTAACAACTATTTTATTTTATTTTATCTTCTTCTTTCTTGCTTGCTTTTCTTCCTCCTTTTATTCTGAGCCATGTGGATGACAGGCTCTTGGTGCTACAGCCAGGCGTCAGGGCTGTGCCACTGAAGTGGGAGAGCCAAGTTCAGGACACTGGTCCACAAGAGACCTCCCAGGTACACGTAATATCAAACAGCGAAATCTCCCAGAGATCTCCATCTCAACGCCAAGACCCAGCTCCACTCAATGACCAGCAAGCTATAGTGCTGGACACCCTATGCCAAACAACTAGCAAGACAGGAACAAAACCCCATCCATTAGAACAGAGGCTGCTTAAAATCATAATAAGGCCACAGACACCCCAAAACACACCACCAGATGTGGACCTGCCCACCAGAAAGACAAGATCCAGCCTCATCCACCAGAACACAGGCACTAGTCCCCTCCACCAGGAAGCCTACACAACCCACTGAACCAACCTTAGCCACTGGGGACAGACACCAAACAAAACGGGAACTACCAACATGCAGTCTGAGAAAAGGAGACCCCAAACACAGCTAAGCAAAATGAGAAGACAGAGAAACACACAGCAGATGAAGGAGCAAGGCAAAAAACCACCAGACCTAACAAATGAAGAAGAAATAGGCAGTGTACCTGAAAAAGAATTCAGAATAATGACAGTAAACATGATCCAAAATCTCGGAAACAGAATGGAGAAAATACAAGAAATGTTTAACAAACACCTAGAAGAACTAATGGCGAAAATACAAGAAACGTTTAACAAGGACCTAGAAGAACCAAAGAGCAAAAAAACAGTGATAAACAACACAATAAATGATATTAAAAATTCCCTAGAAGGGATCAATAGCAGAATAACTGAGGCAGAAGAATGGATAAGTAGCCTGGAATATAAAATAGTGGAAATACTACTGCAGAGGAAAATAAAGAAAAAAGAATGAAAAGAATTGAGGATAGTCTCACAGACTTCTGGGACAACATTAAATGCACTAACATGCAAATTATAGGGGTCCCAGAAGAAGAAGACAAAAAGAAAGGGACTGAGAAAATATTTGAAGAGATAATAGTTGAAAACTTCCCTAATATGGGAAAGGAAATAGTTATTCAAGTCCAGGAAGCACAGAGAGTCCCATACAGGATAAATCCAAGGAGAAACACGCCAAGACACATATTAATAAAACTATCAAAAACTAAATACAAAGAAAAAATATTAAAAGCAGCAAAGGAAAGGCAACAAATAACACATAAGGGAATCCCCATAAGGTTAACAGCTGATTTTTCAGCAGAAACTCTACAAGCCAGAAGGGAGTGGCAGGACATATTTAAAGTGATGAAGGAATAAAAACTACAACCAAGATTACTCTACCCAGCAAGGATCTCATTCAAATTTGATGGAGAAATTAAAACCTTTACGGGCAAGCAAAAGCTAAGAGAATTCAGCACCACCAAACCAGCTTTACAACAAATGTTAAAGGAACTTCTCTAGGCAGGAGACACAAGAGAAGGAAAAGACCTACAATAATAAACTCCCCAAAATTAAGAAAATGGTAATAGGAACATATATATTGATAATTACCTTAAAAGTAAATGGATTAAATGGTCCCACCCAAAGACACAGACTGCCTGAATGGATACAAAAACAAGACCGGTATATATGCTGTCTACAGGAGACCCACTTCAGACCTAGGGACACATACAGACTGAAAGTAAGGGGATGGAAAAAGATAGTCCATGCAAATGGAAATCAAAAGAAAGCTGGAGTAGCAATTCTCATATCAGACAAAATAGACTTTAAAACAAAGACTATAACAAGAGACAAAGAAGGACACTACATAATGATCAAGGGATCAATCCAAGAAGAAGATATAACAATTGTAACTATTTATGCACCCAACTTAGGAGCACCTCAATACATAAGGCAAATACTAACAGCCATAAAAAGGGAAATTGACAGTAACACAATCATAGTAGGGGACTTTAACACCCTACTTTCACCAATGGACAGATCATCCAAAATGAAAATAAATAAGGAAACACAAGCTTTATATGATACATTAAATAAGATGGACTTAATTGATATTTATAGCACATTCCATCCAAAAACCACAGAATATACATTCTTCTCAAGTGCTCATGGAACATTCTCCAGGACAGATCATATCTTGGGTTACAAATCAAGCCTTGGTAAATTTAAGAAAATTAAAATCGTATCAAGTATCTTTTCCGACAACAATGTTATGAGATTAAATATCAATTACAAGAAAACATCTGTAAGAAATGCGAACACATGGAGGCTAAACAACACACAACCTAATAACCAAGAGATCACTGAAGAAATCAAAGAGGAAATTTAAAAAAATACCTAGAAACAAATGACAATGAAAACGCAATGACCCAAAACCTATGGGATGCAGCAAAAGCAGTTCTAAGAAGGAAGTTTATAGCAATACAATCCCACCTTAAGAAACAAGAAACATCTCAAATAAACAACCTAACCTTACACCTAAAGCAATTAGAGAAAGAAGAACAAAAAAAA
>NW_020174046.1:5076257-5076546 GCF_003031525.2 Neophocaena asiaeorientalis asiaeorientalis | reverse complement strand
ACTAATCAATGAATTTGGTAAAATAGCAGGATACAAAATTAATGCACAGAAATCTCTTGCATTCCTATACACTAATGATGAAAAATCTGAAAGTTAAATTTAGAAAACAGTCCCATTTACCACTGCAACAAAAAGAATAAAGTATCTAGGAATAAACCTACCAAAGGAGAAAAAAGACCTTTATGTGGAAAATTATAAGACACTGATGAAAGAAATTAAAGATGATACAAACAGATGGAGAGATATACCATTTTTTTGGATTGGAAGAATCAACATTGTGAAAATGACT
>NW_020174046.1:5000608-5076054 GCF_003031525.2 Neophocaena asiaeorientalis asiaeorientalis | reverse complement strand
GCAAGAGGGAAGAGATATGGGAACATATGTATATGTATAACTGATTCACTTTGTTATGAAGCAGAAATTAACACACCATTGTAAAGCAACTATACTCTAATAAAGATGTTATATGTAAAAACTGACATATAATTGTAAAAGGAGCAGCAATTCACCCGAGAGCTGACTTCTAAACAAAAGCAAGAGAAGCCACTAAGTGTTAAAAGAAAACATGGACTTCGATACACACAAAAAAAGTGAAGCATGAAGTTGAAATTTTAAAATTTTCAGAGAAACATAAACTAAGAGAATTTATAATTAATGGGCCATACTACAGAATATAGTAAAAGGAGTTTTTCAGGCACAAGGATCCCAAATGGAAGAATGGACATGCTGGGAGAAAGGAAAAGCAAGTTTAGAAAAACGTAAAAACTGGGTAAATCTAAATGAATATTGTCTGTATAAAACAATAATCATAATGGAGTTTTTTATTTACCTAATAAACATAACAAAACTATACTGAAACATTTGCATTAAAAATACGTGTTACAATAAAAACAAGTATTACATGCATGGAATCTTTTTTTTTTTTTTTTTACATCTTTATTGGAGTATAATTGCTTTACAATGGTGTGTTAGTTTCTGCTTTATAACAAAGTGAATCAGTTATACATATACATATGTTCCCATATCTCTTCCCTCTTGCGTCCCCCTCCCTCCCACCCTCCCTATCCCACCCCTCCAGGCGGTCACAAAGCACCGAACTGATCTCCCTGTGCTATGCGGCTGCTTCCCACTAGCTATCTACCTTACGTTTGGTAGTGTATATATGTCCATGCCTCTCTCTCGCTTTGTCACAGCTTACCCTTCCCCCTCCCCATATCCTCAAGTCCATTCTCTAGTAGGTCTGTGTCTTTATTCCTGTCTAACCCCTAGGTTCTTCATGACATTTTATTTTTCTTAAATTCCATATATATGTGTTAGCATACGGTATTTGTCTTTCTCTTTCTGACTTGCTTCACTCTGTATGACAGACTCTAGGTCTATCCACCTCATTACAAATAGCTCAATTTTGTTTCTTTTTATAGCTGAGTAATATTCCATTGTAAAGCAGACAGACGAGAGTGGCTAATTCACTCATTTAAAAGAGCCTGAAAAGTGATCATTAAGAACATAATATTTGGACTGAGTCTGGAAGGATGAGTTTTTCAACAGGGTAGAGTTAGGAGGACTTTTCAGGCACTGGCAGTAGTGTGAGCCAGGTACATGGACAAGAATCAATCTGGAGTGTGAGTAAACTGCATGCAGAGGGGCATGAATACAGCAAAGGGTTATGGGGGATATAAGGCAAGAGATATAGTGAGGAACCACGGTGTGGAGGGCCATGCCTTCCACCAAGGAACTTTGACCTTATTCTGTACTGGCACATAAATTCTACAGACTATCTATCCTACTCAGGCTACACAAAAAAAGACTGCTTTTCACTAGTCATGTATGTGAATGTCACCTTTAGATACATGGCCAAGTTAGTCTAGGCAATGAACAACCACTAGCTTTGTGTTTCACAAAGATTTCCCAGCAATACATAGGAAGCATGTCAGGGGTAGAAGGAAGGCTGGAGCTAGAAGCATATCAATTAGAAGACTATTACAAGAGTCTCAATGAGAGATAAGGAAGAACTGTGGGGAGAGAATCCAAATTGCTTTGAATCCTCTGTTGAGTTACACACGCGCACGCGCACGCACGCACACACACACACACACACACACACACTCTACCACTACAATCTAGGAGCATTAGGAGACTGCAACATTGATGGAGAAAATACAAGCTTCCAGGAGGTAAGGTGTCCACTCACAAAAGCCACCAGCCTTGCCTTCAGTAGAAACCCACCCCATGGCCCATGAAAATTCTCCAACTGAATACACAGTAAAACCCTGCAAGGACATCCAGAACTCGCAGTTTGCAGAAATACTAACAATTCACTTGGCTCAAATCCCACATTCAGGATGCTAATCCTGCATATTTCCACCATTCCATAGCAATGGGGCTTCCACTTCTAGCTCACTGCTGAGCCTGCTTCTACCTTGTCACTGCCTGAAGAGGCTGCTGGCCACCCTACACGTATAGAATGGGATCCAGAATCCAAAGAGTAGGGCCAAGAGGCGCCATTTGGGAGATAATCCAAATTAGTGACACAATTTCCTCTCCTTCTAAAAATGTCATACCACCCACCTGCTTTTTTTTAAAAAGAAAAATGGAAAATTACTTTTTAAGGCCATTTAAAAATACAGAGCTAATCTGTCCTCATGGATTTCCTCTTTTACTTCTCCCACCCAGCAATTCCAGCATCCACCTTCCACTGGTACTACCAGCCCGTAACAGAAAGCCAGGGACTTTGGATGGAAATTGAAGTGATTTCCCAAGACACACTGCCAATGTCCTTCAACTTTGCTTGTTTTGGACTCATCTGGTCATTAATCCAACATGATTTAAACTTTGGGTCAGCTCCAATTTCAGTTTCATTCTCTGCCTCCTCAAATTTTGCCGTTCATGAATTTTGCCTCTGCTCATATCTTTGGGTCCTGGTTTTCTAACCTCCTCTCCTACCACCTTCCTTGGGGCAAAAAACCATTTATCATAGCAGAGGTCAAGAGGAGCTTAGCCCACTTCTGTTCAGTTTTGGCAATCATGAATAAGAAAGTTGAACAATTTGAGGCAAATATAATAATTCTAAAGAATATATGATTTGGGATTTTTCCCCTTTGATAAGGGAAGACAGAAGAGTGAAATTCACTTTTGGCTGCACGTATCATGTTTCATGGAGCTGGTGGTTATATGTCTGGAAGAATAGAAAATGTAATACAGAGACAGCCAAGGAGAAAAGAGTTATGTGAACTAAAGCTTTTCAGCAAGAGGGTAACTTGATCAAGTTCTGTGCAACTATGTGTATGGAGGATTTAGGAAGTGACATGAGAAATGCAGGAAAAAAAGGGAACTTGGCTAATGGAATGGGGAAATCTGCTAGAGTTGTTGGGTCAGTTATAGACTAGGCATCTACAATATGTACTAAGTACTACAAAATAAAAAACATTTTTCTGTAAAGAATAAGACTATTGAAAAATGTTGCAGATTTCAGTCATGAACTCTACTGGTATAAATACATTAAATCATTTTTTTTAATTTTTAAAGGATTCTTGAAAAGAAAAAAAAATGGAGTGAGAGATTAGACATAAGTGCTTGATTGAATATCCAAATTTTAATCTGGAAGTAAGGCAGCTACCGAAATTGACTGGAAAATATTTTCTTTCACAGGCTTATGTTTGCATAAAGAAAACCTAGGGCAAAAAGCAGAATAATGTAGGTGTGGTAAATATTATAGAAGATAATAAAAGACTTGAGTATAAAGGGCTCCACTGCCAAAGAAGATGGTATAAAAGATTATGCCTGAAAAATATTTTGAGAAATATGTCATATCAACATGTACAGCATGGTCACTGCAACCCTGTGATTTAATATGACCTATAAATTTGGACACCTTTAAAGGTAAATATAAATACGTCAAATATAAAATTTTGATATAGATATAAAAAGTATTGTGCTGAGAAGAGTGTGAATGGCAGGTTACTCTTTAGAAAATCACTGAATCAGTATATCATGTCCAATGGCATTTGATCTCTCCATTTGGTCAAAGTAAACAAGATGATAATATCAAGTGAAGCTACTCTTCATGGAGCACTTACTGCCAGACATTATGCATATGAGTCTTTCATAGGCATTATCTCATTCATTCCTATTAATAAACTCAGGAGGTTCCCCTTTAACAATGAGAAAACTGAGACACAGAAAGATAAAGCTAGATACAGAGCAAAGAATAAAACAAGAATTGTTCTAAAACCTGTGTTGCTAAGCCTTCCACTACACTGCCTACATTACGTTGTTTAGTCTCCCGTGAGATTGATAACAAAGAGTGAGTGAGCATGGCAAGAATAGGACAGAAGCATAAGGAAGTATATTAATCAGAATTAGGTTTGACTCATAAGAGAAAACCCAAAACAGTGTTTAAAAAAAAATGATTACTGTAGCTTTGTAGTATAGTCTGAAGTCAGAGAGCGTGATTCCTTCAGCTCCATTTTTCTTTCTCAAGATTGCCTTGGTTATTCAGGGTCCTTTGTGTCTCCATACAAATTTTTAAATTTTTTGTTCTAGTTCTGTGAAAAGCGCTCTTGGTAATTTAATAGGAATTGCGTTGAAATTGTACATTGCCTTGGGTAGTATAATCAACTTGACAACACTGATTCTTCCAATCTAAGAACATGGTATATCTTTCCATCTGTTCGTGTCATCTTTGATTTCTTCATCAGTATCTTATAGTTTTTGGAGTACAGGTCTTTTGCCTCCTAGGTAGGTTTATTCCTAGCTGTTTTATTCCTTTTGATGCAACGGTAAGTGGGATTGTTTCCTAAACTCCTCTTTCTGATCTTTCGTTGTTAGTGTATAGAAATAAAACAGATTTCTGTGTATTTTTCTTTCATGTGGAAAAAATTCAGACTTAAGCAGTCTGGGGCTGGGAACACAGCTCCCCACTGGCAGGTCACCACTCTCCCATGTTGCTGCTCCACTATCCTTAGTATGTTGCCTCTTATTTCAAAATGGCTGCTTGAGCTCCGACCAGGAAGTACATAGTAGGAAGGGACAAAAAAGTATGGCAAAAGGTACTCATATTCTCTTTTAAGAAGCTTCCTAGAAGTTGCGGCATAGCACTTCCACTTACATCTCATTTTTCAGAACTAAGACACAGAAACACTGGAGATGTAGTCTTTATTTTGCATAACCACATAGCCAATTTAAAACTGGGTTTCATTACTGAGATAATAGGAGAGAACAGATGTGCGGGAAGAAGCATGGCAAGATAGAAGTTAAGCAATGACCAGACACAGAGGCAAAAGAAGGGGAGGAGCCAAAGGGGGCCCCCAGTGTTCAGATTCTTCCTGATTAGAGGGAAGGTATTCAATGCCTTGAGCAGAGATGGGGTAGAAAGCAGCAGGAGTAGTCTGGGGAAAGAGTATAGAGGGAAGATGATGAATATGACTTTAGAATTATAGTATGGCTGAATTATGAATGGAAATTAAACAAATCTTTATAACAATGGTTTTTTTCATTTCTTCAACTGTAGAAACATGACAGTGATTCTGAATCCCTTTAAACATGTAAATACTAAGCATTGAAATGAATTTAAGTATTTTTCCATTGGCGCACACTTTTAAAATGTAAGTCATCCAGAACATCAATAAATATTCCAACCATTATTCTGAAATAACATCTGAAAAAACATTCTAGTTCTTTAGTGGATATTGGGAAGATTAGGTTTTGAAAAGAAGAAAAATAAGCATTCTTAGAATCTAGGACATCAAGCCCAGAGTCACTGAAGTCAGCAAAATAAAAGCCTGAATGCCATTTGCCCAAATTCAAGCAGACCTTTCAAGGAGACCCAGAGGGGTAACATGAGCCTGGAGTGATTAACCAGCTTGAATGATTGGTTAACTGAGAGTCCATGTGTTTCATTCCAGTTTCACTTGGATACAGAAAGCAGCCTCCCAGAGAGACTGACCTTTGGCCAGAGGTACAGGATGTCGTCGTCTTCCAATAATTGCAGGAAATATAAAGATGCCTAGTCAGATCTTTCTCCACCTTCAGCCAAGAAGATTTTCCAGGGCAAGAGTCATGTCTTTCACATCTCTGTTGCCCTTCTGCTCAGCTCAGCAGCTGTCAGTATATGTTTCTCAGGATATGCTTGTTGAGAAATATCACTGAAGTGTTTTGCTCCTATCAGAATTTTGCTTTGTTTTAAGGACCTGAATAGCATCACGTCAGCATTTGTATTCCCGGACCTGAAAGGGAAGAGGACGTAATGTTCCTCATATCCTCGTTATTCAGACACATCCATCCTTCCATGCCACTTCTGCATTGAAGGCTTCTCGGACTGTATCAGTCTTTCTTCCCATCTTCTGAATGCCTTAAGATTAATGCAACTTTGGACCAGGTAAGGCATTCTCTCTTTCAGCAGTTCCAGCCCAGGATCAGTTTCACACTAGCTGAGCAATCCACTGCGAGAACCAAACGTAGACTGAAGGCTATGTCATATCTTTAGTGCTGTGAAAAAAGTATGGAGAGCCACTCCTCTGACAGTTTCACACTGAGTTAACTGTTCCTCGTTTGTCAGTCTTATTTCATTGTTTAAACTGCAAGCTTCTTTAGGTCCCAGACTGAGTCTCAAGTCTCTTGGCTTTCCTCACCCAGCACCTAGCCCAGGGTTGTGTGCAAGGAAGTCTCTCCATAAACACAATAACTGTGGGGGGCAGTCACTACAGTGGGAACTATTGCCATAGTGGTTTCTTATTAAAGGGCTAAAGATCTGGTGGTTCCCAGAGATGAAAATGTCCCAACATCCAGGCAATCTTCAATTTCTCTCCACATGTACATTCATTTTTAGGAAAATAAAAAGACACCCTGGCCAGATTCTTCAGTAACAAAGTTCACAAGACAGCACAGACAATTCAGAGGAAAGGAAATCTATCCCCATATGATTCCTGGAGCAGTGTTCCTAGAAGGAACTCATCTGACACCTTTGGGGCCTTTGTTTGTACTCTTTTGTTTCCTTTATTTAAAAAGGAAAGAACAATACTGATCAAAGTCAGTCAGCAATGAGTTTCTATTAAACTAAATTTAAACCTGCCCTAAACCATTAGATAAATCATTTCATACTATTTTCAGTTACAGTCTATTTATACTCTACACTTAGATATTTAGCTCTCCTGGCTAAAAAGGATCTAAATGTCTTAGGGGGGGCACCTCACTAATTAAATAATGTTTAATTCAATAGTGTTTGCAAGCTTTATGGTATTTCAAAAAGCCACTGTAGCCTCCGTAGTTGGCAGGCAGCTCATAAAAGAGAAACCTGGCAGAAGGGCAACAGGCAAAAGCCATAACGGGGAAGGACGTCGAGAAATATTTTGGGAGTAGCCAAGCCATCCTATGAGAAGGATAGAATGCGTTTATAGCTTCTGCACACACTACCTCTGTAGGCCCTCACCTCTACATTCCACTGTCACTCCCCTCGTTCTAGATGGCATCATGTCTGGTGAGAACATTCACAATAACACACTAAGGACTTTGTAGTCTCCTCCTTCTCTAACTCACCTCCATCCTGCCACCGAAGTCGTCTTTCCAGAATACATGTTTGATCTTACTTCATCACTCTTCCAAACCCTTGACTAGCTCTCCATTGCTTAGTGGATACAGTCTACTCAACAGCAAGTAATATAACACCCTCTATGTTCTGAAACCAAGCTCTCTTTCAACACCTTGCTATGGTCCTTTCTCCTCTCCATCTTCCCGCCTCCCAGACTTTCACACAAATCCTAAGCATTGGAGTGAATTATAAGTAGTCTTGCAATTAACCTTTTACATACAAGTACAGTACATCTTTGTGTGAAGTGGAGTTTCTGGGTCAACAAGTTGGCACATTTAAAAATTTTCTACTCTTGCCAAATTTCTTGCCAAACATGAAGTACCCATCTCCGTTCCATTCAACAGTGTGAAGAAAGCTTTGTGTCTACTCTTTCTTAAACTGTGACAGTACAACAGGTAAAAAATCATATCTCAATATTGTTTTTAATTTCCATTTTTTTACTTGAGAAATTGACCATTCATATGTTGAGTATTCAGGGCATTCCTTCTTTTTTGAATTCAGTTTTAATGTACTTTTACTCATTTTTATATTGAATTTTACCTTTTTCAAAAAATTAAATCCTCAAGAGTGCTTTAAATAGCCCTTATTTGTCAATTAGGTCGCAAAATTTTCCCATTTGTCACCTATTATTTAGTTTCTCCATATTTTCTTACATAAAAGTTTTCTTTTTAATGTAATCTTGTTTTATTTTTCATTATGCTTCAGAATAATTTGTTATTCTTTAAGAGATGTTTTCAGTCATGAAATTTTTTAATGTTCTCTTCTTCTAATACTTATTTTTCATCTTTATTTTAAAACATTAAACTATTTGAAATTTTTGTTTATACTATGAAGTGATGATACCATTTGAATATTTTTTCTAAAACTATCAATAATTGCCCCCATTATAAAAAAGAAGTCCATTTTTACCATTTGAATTTCCACCTTTATCCTATACTAGTTTTTAGAGTCCCGCTGTCCAATAGAACACTTATGATGATGGAAATATTCTATATTTATACTGCTTATGTAGTAGTCATGTGTAGCTATTGAACATCTGAAACGTGATATGACTAAAAACTGAATTTTTCATCTAATTTAGCTTTAATTAATTTAAATGTAAATAGCTACATGTGACTATGGCTACCATACTGGACAGTCCTGTACCAGCACTAGGCTGCTTCCATTACTAGAGCTTTATTATTTGATTTGGCTTATAGTAAAGCAAACACCATCACTGTTCTTCTTCTATTCTTAAATACTTTTTGGCTTTTCTGTTGCATTTATCCTTCCAATCAAAATTTAAAATTAGCTTGCTAAGTTAGCAAAAAAGGGCAGGGAGCATTTATCACACTGAAATTAAGCGTATAAATTAATTTGGGAAGAATTGACAATATCCATGATATCAAATCTTCTCATCTGGCATGTAGCATGTCTCTCCCTTAGGAAGTTTTTATAGTTATCTTCCCAGAGGTCTGTGAGGTAAGAAGATGAATTGCACAGTTAGGAGAAAAATACCTCAATCTCTTGACACTTAGAGTGTGACCCATCTTTGCTGTGCACCCATCTACCTTTCCCCTGTTCCATCTACATTTTGGAAGAAAATGATAATGGGATTAACTTCATTATAATTGTTGAAGGAGTGCCTTAAGTGGAAACTAAGTCCTGTAGGAACACACAGTAGATGATGTCGAGCAGAATACACAGTGATAATCCCATGGCAGCTCACATTTTTGTGGAAACTACCATGTACCAGACACTGTTTTAAGGGCTTTATATGTATTAACTTATTTATATGCACAACAACCTTATTAGATTCAGGTAATTATTAACCCCATTTAACAGATGGGACAATTAGGAGCAGAACTTGGCAGTGATTTGCCTATTACATCCTGAAGCTGGGCTTCAAATCTAGGCAGGCTCCCTCCAGAATATGCTCTCACCACCCAGCTTGCTGCCTCTCTGAAGATGCCCTTTGGTTTTCTGTTTGTTTGTCTGTTGTTTGTTTGTTTAGCATTTGTTATTGCTTTACAATGTTGTGTTAGTTTCTGCTATACAGTGAAGTGGATCAGCTGTCTGTATACCTATACCCCTTCCCTCTTGGACCTCCCTCCCACCCCGCCCCCCATCCCACCCATCTAGGTCTTCACAGAGAACCAAGCTGAGCTTCCTGTGCTTTATAGCACGTTCTCACTAGCTATCTATTTTATGCATGGCAGTGCATATGTATCAATCTAATCTCCCAATTCGTCCCACCCTCCCCTTCCCCGCGCACCCACATGTCCATTCTCTACGTCTATGTCTCTATTCCTGCCCTGCAAATAGGTTCATCTGTACCATTTTTCTAGATTCCACATATATGCGTTAATATACAATATTTGTTTTTCTCTTTCTGGCTTACTTCACTCTGTATGACAGTCTCTAGGTCCATCCATATCTCTACAAATGACCCAATTTCATTCCTTTTTATGGCTGAGTAATAATATTTCACTGTATATATGTACCACATCTTCTTTATCTATTCACCTGTCGTTGGACATTTAGGTTGTTTCCATGACCTGGCTATTGTAAATGGTGCTGCAATGAACACTGGGGTACATTTGTCCTTTTGAATTATGGTTTTCTCACGGTATATGCCCAGAGTGGGATTGCTGGGTCATATGGTAGTTCTATTTTTAGTTTTTTAAGGAACCTCCATACTGTTCTCCATAGTGGCTGTATCAATTTACATTCCCACCAACAGTGCAAAAGGATTCCCTTTCTCCACACCCTTTCCAGCATTTACTATTTGCAGATTTTTTGATGATGGCCATTCTGACTGGTGTGAGGTGATACCTCATTATAGCTTTGATTTGCATTTCTCTAATAATTAGTGATGTTGAGCATCTTTTCATGTGCCTCTTAGCCATCTGTATGTCTTCTTTGGTGAGGATACCGTTTGAAGTGGGATTTTGAGAGCTACCCCGGCTTGGTACCACTGAGTAGCCTTCCACACACAGCAAGGCGCCCTCTCTGGTTAAAAACTAAAGGGGGCAGCTAACATCAAACTAAAAACCTCCTGGGTTTTATTATTTACTATTGTTTCCTTATTATTCCCAAGCATTTTTCTATTGTGGGTTAGAATTTTTTATTATATTTTCTAACAAGTTGTTTCTGGAATAAGGGAATGCTGCTGGATTTTATACATGAATCTTATATTTACCAAAATCTTTTTATTTCTAATAGTTTTTCATGTCATCTGTGATAAAAGTTCTTTTATTAACTTACTAAAAATAGTTAATTTTCATGTCATATGTAATAAAAAAAGTTATCTCTTCCTTTCTAGTATATATAGTTTATTGCTTTTTCCTCCATTTTTATGTTAACTAGAAGTGCCAGAAAGATACTGAATACTAATCATCCTGTGTGTGTACAGAGTAGAAGGAAGGGTCATTTCAAATTATCCATATAAATAAGTTGTTCCTTAAGTCTATTTGCTTTGTGAATATACATATACTTCTTCTTCCAGGAGCCGCAAAGAACAAACTTGACAAGCTCTATGTACATTAGCATCGTCAACAGGTAAAGCTCCACAAATACGGGGTTTCCATTCAAAAGAGTGGTTCCCGCTACTCTCTTGACCAGAAACTATGATGAAGGTTCTCTGCAAGGGCTGTGCACAAAACAAACAAGAGCTCCAGCCTGGGGATCCTTACTTCGTCTACCACATAAAACCAGGAAGGAGCACTTCTACTCTTCTCTGGGAATCCCCTGTGGCCATTAGTCGCATCAGTGCAATTGCAGGCTTCCCTCTGGATGCAACAAACACATAGTAGGTATTAACATATGCCCAGCCTTGCAGGGTGGTTGGCGCTTGGAAGACCCCGAGTTGAGTAAAGCATGATTCTTATCTTCAAGTTACTCACCATCTACTAATAATAACCAATGTATGCCAGGTAGGCTAACACTTTACATGCTTTCCTCATTTTACTCTCAAAACAACACAACTTTATGCCCATTTTTACAATGAAGAACTTGTCTGTCTTTATCGCCTTCTACCTGCCAGTGATATTATTCAGGAATCCAGTGACTTTCAATTATATCCTTTGAATATACTCCTTTTCTTTAATTAATTTTTATTGGAGTATAGCTGCTTTACAATGTCGTGTTAGTTTCTACTGCACAGCAAAGTGAATCAGCTATACATGTACATATATCCCCTCTTTTTTGGATTTCCTTCCCATTTAGGTCACCACAGAGCACTGAGTAGAGTTCCCTAAGCTATACAGAAGGTTCTCATTAGTTGTCTATTTTATACATACTATCATTAGTGTATATATGTCAATCTCAATCTCCCAATTCATCCCACCACCTCTTTCCCCCCTTGGTGTCCATACGTTTGTTCTCTACGTCTGTGTCTCTATTTCTGTTTTGCAAATAAGATCTAGATTCCACATATATGGGTTAATATAGGATATTTGTTTTTCTCTTTTTGACTTACTACTCCTTTTTAATTCAGAAATATTTATGATCTTCCCTTTAGTCAATATGTTCTGAAATTTCATGATAATGTGAAAAAAATAGATTTTTTTCCCATTTTTGAAAGGGGGCATTCATTGGGCATTCAAGTGATTTTCTCAGCCTGGAAATTCATGTCTTTTGATTCTGGGAAATTTTTAAAATTATTTGTTTGTTGATTTTCTCCCTTATTTCCTCCTCTCTCTTTCTGAACTTCTCCTTATTTGGATATCTGGCCCCTTACACTGATCCTTTAATCTTCTTTTATTTCTTATTTTCCACCTCTTTGTCTTCTTAGTCTACTTTTTGGGGAATTTTATCAACTTTGTCTTCCAAACTTTTCTTGAATTTTTAATTGCTATTTATTTTTAGTTTCAGGAAGCCATTTTTCTGCTCCATTTTGGTTTCACCCTTCTTATTCCATGCAGACAGTATCTCCTTTTCTCTGCCTAAAGATATTAGTGATACTTTTCTGAGGTTATCTTTAGCTTTGTGTCTTTTTTATCTCTGAATCCCTTACTGTGCTTGTTTTGTCCTATCCTTTGTACTAGAAACTCTCCATAAAGCCCTAAAAAGTGTCTGTAGTCAGGGCTTGTCAATTGGCATCCTTCATTTCAGCATTACTGGGCTGAAACATTTCCTGAGAATATTTAATGTTCAACACCTCTAAGTCTTTCTTCTTGACTTGGTCTGCTTCCCCAGAAGAAAATCCCAATGCCCTGCCTTAACTACATAAACTTGGCTGCCTGCTTTCTCAGAGGCAAGTGGGGTAAGTTGGATGAGGTCATCACCATTCAGTGGGCAGACCATCAGTGGCCTCCTTGCTGTTAGTGTGACTGCCCAGAGCCCGGCTGTAAATGGAGTCCCGGAGCCCCGAGTTCCTTTGACTCAGCCTCTCCAGAGGGCAGACAACCAGTCTTCTGCTTGGGTTAAGGGAGAAGCAGTGAGCCAGCATTGCAGAGTGGAATAGGGCTTCTGGGGCTACAGCTTCGTGTGCAGACCTGCAACCAATCTTCCTACACTCAGCCCCTTCCTATCTGTGGTTCCCATGACCCTCACTTTCAGTGGCATCTCATACCACCAACTCTAGGGATTTTCTAGGGTTCTGTTGCATGAACCTACCTGCATCTAAGTTTCCCTCGCTGGCAGCCTTCTCTAGTCTGCTGAGTCTGTTACCACTCCACCATACGCTTTCTAACCTCAAGAACCCTAATGCTGTGCTTTCCTCATTCTCCTCCTTTTGTTTTTCTATTACCACCTTTTTAATACACTTTCTGTCATTTTAATTGGGTTTGGTGTTTCAAGGACACTTCAAAGGACAACCGTGACATACGTTTACCTCTGCTCTCTCCTGAAACCCCCCAGCATATTCTCAGAAAATGGAGGTTTCTTCTCTTTTCCTTCTTATTTTCTATCTTGGGTAGAACACGACAGTATAACCATGGAATAAACTCCTTAAAATTTAATATACGTGTGTTTTAACTTTTTGTTTTGACATAATTTCAAACTTACATAAAAGTTACAAGAATAGTAAGAAGAAACCTTGTTTAACTTTTATCCTGATTCACCAAATTTAACACTTTGCCACATTTTCTTTATCATTCTAGATAGATAGATAAATGATAGGTAGATAGGTGGATAGATAGATAAATGAGATAGATAAGTGATAAATGATAGATAGATAGATAGGTGTATAGATACAGATATGTGTATAGTTTACTTTTCGAAACCATTTGAAAGTGGTACATATATCATGCCCCTTTTTGCCCTTCATACTTAAACATGTATTTCTTAAAAACAAAGAAATTAACCTGCATAATCAGAGTATGGTTATAAAATTCAGGAAATTTAACATTGATACTATACTTTTATCTAGTGTACTTTATAGCACATTTTTCCTCTAATGCAGGATCTAGCCCGGGATCACATATAGAATCAGCTGTCATGACTCTTTAGTTTCTTTCAATCCGGAACATTTCCTTAGGCTTTCTTTGTCTTTCACGACATGGACGTCTTGGAAGAATACAGAATATTACAGAGGGTTATGGGGCTGCCCTGCTAACATTTCCTTCTGAGTCAATTAAGCATCTCTGACTTGAATACCATCTAGGTGATTTTTGTTGTTCTCAGGGTAGTAGGTCTAAAGGCACAAGATATCCACCTGCCGCTAATTAGTGTAGTTAATTTTGATCACCAGGTCACAGTGCTGTCCAGTTTCTGCACAGCACAGCTGCAACATAAGGAATGTGTGAGGAAACAAATGAGACTATGCAAATATCTTTTCCTTCTCAAGCCTTCCTCCCTAGGCTTAATATCCATATTTTTGTTTGAATCAATCTTTTTAAAATAATGGTTTCCAAATAATTTTTCAACTTCACCGCTTCCTCCACATTTTGACTTTATTCCTATATATTGTATGAGAAATAGATTTATGCTTTTTCATGTATTCATTTGTCTTAACACCATTTATTTTAAAAGCTCATCTTTGCACACGTGACTTAATACATCACCTTTGCAGACAGTTAATTTCCACACGAAGTTGGTTCTATTTCTGGAACTGCATTCCAGTGGTCTACTTATGCACCTGTACCACACACACTTAATTATATATCTTGATTTTCAATGTCTTCCTAGCAATTCCTGCAAGTTATTTTTAATGAACTTTAGTATCAACACATTTAGCTCTAGGAAAAAAAAAAATCTTCTTGGTATATTTTTTGAGATCACATTAAATTGATGTCATCTTAGAGAGAACTGACATCTTAATGATGTTGAGACATGCTAACCAAGGACAAAAGATGTCTTTCCATTTATTCCAGCATACTTTTGAATTTTTCAGGAGTGTTTCATAGAGGCTGTGAATATTTGTTAAGTTTACCCTTACATAAATTACCTTTTTGTCACTGTGGCAAATGGGATTTTTCTCTTCCATTATGTCTTCTAACTAGTTATTATTGTTGTACATATCCACTATTGATTTTTGCATATTGATTTTATGTCTTGCTACTATTCTGAATTCCTTTATTATTTGAGTCTGATTTACCTTGATTCTCTAGAATTTTGAAGGTATACTGTTATGTCATCTGCAGATACAGGGTATGTGGAGAAATTCAGATTCATCTGGTCACCAATACCTTCCAGACCCAGAAAATACACACACACACACACACACACACACACACACACTTATTTCCTTGAGAAAAAATAGTTCTGAAAAGAAAGGCAAATGATAGTGCTGTTAATAGAATTTTAAGGTTAAGAAAATGATGGCTCATAAGTACAATATGGCCCATTATACAATACAGAATTCTGGAATAAATTAGAGAATGTCTAGTTCAGCAGTACTCATAGCTGTAAGGTGAATACATCCATGATATACCTATGGAGAAATAGGAAGAAAGCAATTCACGACGTTTTGGCTAGTGTTACAGCCAGTGGGAAATATTACCCATCAAGTAAGAGATAAAACTATAAATTGTTTGAGTAGCTTCACCAACGCATTTACCACCAAGTGCCTCACGGAAATGTTTGTATAGTTTTCTTACTTACTGACCAAACTGCATGTCTATCAAACCACTCATCCTCCCATCATTAGTCAGCCCAACTATCCACTTTCACAGAGTTTGGTAGCAGTTTATAATGTAAGAACTCTAACAGTCTAAAGAAAATGCACACATGGCTCAGTATCTTTTCTTGCATTTTATGTCAGAAAATTTATACTTCATTGATATTTATGATTTGAGAGACTCTCGAAAAATCTCAGGATAGAGCCCTTAAATGTCAATCATCCATTTTTTTCATCTTATATCTACTATTTTTAAGCTTCACAGAAAAATCTTATTCCTGGTATATTAGAACTTCGGATGACCTGTTTAATCTTTACCGTTTTCATATATTTCATGGGCTTTGACTACAATCTCCTTAAGCCTTTTTATTTTCCCCAAAGTGGAAATTTCTCCTTCAGAGACCTTTTGCAGACAGTAATAAGATGAAATTAGAAAGGGCCAGAGCTAAGGTACTTAAAAAATTAAAGGATAATCTATCAGAGAGAAAAATATAAAGAGATATATAAAGGAAAAATGAGGAAGAGAACTGAAATGACAAGATTAGGAAAGAAAGGTTTTTAAATTGAAGGAGAGGGGTCTCCCTGCTTCTTAGTCATATGGATGATCTCCTTCACTTCTTCCTCATTCCCAGAAATACAGTGCTGTTCTCATGTGGGTACTTCACTAATTACTTTCCCAAAATACTGACTGAGAGAACAATTACTCACAGGTTGCTGAAGACAACTCTGGAAACTTAACCTCTGGAGAGAAGGTTTCTTGCCAACATGCCTTACACCATCTGTTCTGCCTGTGGTCACATTATTTACCCTATCCAGTGTGCAAAAGGCCATTTTTGGCTATTTGACTGATGTATATGCGACACTCCCATCACTCCCATCGAAATGCATTTGATAGTGTAACCCTCTCAGTTCATTACAACCTGTCAGTGAAAATGGATGGCCTCTTTGCTACAAAATACATGTTCAATTCATTAGCATAAGAGTAACAGCAACAGCTGATGTCAAACCATCTTAGGACGTGAGAGACAGCATGAAGTGGGATGGATGGCTGAGGAAGAAGGTGGAATAAACTAAGCAGGTTCTTAAACAAGTAAGATCCTTTTAGGAAATCTGATGAGTAGCAATATGATGGTTTCAGACGTTTCTGAAACAAAAACGACATCTTACTCTGGTTAAGGACTCACTCACTCCCTGAGCAATCTTTGTACATTATTCTCACCCATTCTGATCTGTTCTAAAACCCAAAGTACAGATGGCCAGTCTCTTACACTTATGTACCAAAACTTTTCATCTTTCTGCTTTCTCATTTCCTACCACCAGGACACAAGCTCCTTGATGTCATGAAGTGCTCTAGTCTCCTTAAATTTCTCTCCCAAGCTATTATCTTTTTTGGCATTGAACTTGCTTCTAACACTATCTAGCTAAACTATAATAAAATTGGTTTGTGGTAATGCATTTATTTTACAATTACCTTTTGTTTATGATGCTGAAAGTGATACTGAATTTATATTTAGAATAATGACACACAATTTCTAAACAAATTTATTAAGGTGAAAAAGAATAATTATAAAGAAAAATAGTAAGTAAATAATATCTAGGTGTTATGTGGATATGGAAAATGTTGTGAAGATTGTACTCAATGACAGAAATTTTGAGAACACCTGTCAGAGCAGAGTAACAGAACAGAGTAACACCTGTTACTCGTGTTAGTAAACCTGATTTCTAGTCCAAGCTCTGTCATTTGCTGCCTGGAAGATATCAGAAAAGTCATGTAACTTCCGTGTACTTCATTTGCTTCACCAGGAAAAAGAGGAATTTGACCTTCAATGATCTTTCAGTAAATAATAAGAGCCACCGTTATATGAATACTTTTATGGGTCAGGCCGTGTAAAGCGCACTACATAGGAACTCTCACTTGATTTAACCCTCAAGACAACCTGGCAAAGGAGATGCTGTCACTCTCATTTTAAAGACTGGAAAACAGACTCAGAGAGATGAAGTAACACGCCCCAGACTGCATGCACAGCTTGGACTCAGCTCAGATTGGTCTGACTCCTAAGTTGTGTTTCCACCTCCTGAGGGTAGCTCACATCTCGGATCTTATTGCAATACTAATGGCAATTACCATCCTGCAAAATCTCTCTAAGGGACTCAATTCTAAGATTCCTAGAGCTCTATTAACAGAAAAAAAAATTACAAAGGGCAGCATAATTTTACATTATTTTTTAAAAACAAATTCTAGGATTAAAAAAGTAACATTTATGGTATAAAATGCAGGAAGTACAGAAAAGTATAAAGAAGAAACAAAACATCACTTCTAATTCGACCACCCATAAATTACTATTTGGCTATATTTCCTCCCTGTCCTTGTTCCATGAATGTATGTTCAACTGCCCTCCAGTCCCAGGAGCAGTCGGTCCTCAGAAAAGGATGAAGACAATGTTAACTGATACCTTCAGTCTTCCTCCTCTCCCCTCTGTCCCTTTAGCTAATAGACGAATAACAAGGGTACGGTTTCTTGAGCACCTACTATATCAAGGCATATTGCTAGATCATTTCATTCTCATGACATCTTTATGAGACAAATACAGGGTGTTTTTTATTATTACTGTTATACATATTTTATAGAGAATGTGGCTTAAAAGGTAAAGCAATCACCTTGCCCAAGGTCCTAGAATCTCTAGTGAGCTCTGCTTGCATGGCAATAACTCATTTTAGGGTAAGCACTTACAGTCCCTAAAAGGCACCCCCAGTATCGCATATACTGTGTTGAAATGTCCAAACTCAAGTAATCCAGAGCCTTGGCAAAACTTTTCTCCTAACACTTACCAGAGAATACTAATTGAATCCTAGGAATAACCCTGGACAACTAGAGATTCCCATGTTAGATGAGGAAACTAAACTCTAAAGGTGATGTTGGATTAGCTTTACATAAGAAAGACCTAGAAAAATTTATATAGCAGAATAGGAAAATTACATCAAGAAAAGGGGTCCCAAGGAAATGTCAGAATATGGTTCCAGTTTTGTTGTCATGAAGAATATGACATCTTAATTTGTTTTTTGTTTTTCTACAGCTGTAGAGTATCACTAATAAAATACAAAGGTGTGTCACTTCATTTAAATTGGCCCTCTATCTACAGGTAGACTGAACCAAAACATAGACACAGAAAATCCATCACTATGCAGTGATGGTTGATAAACTCTTCAGTATGAATAGATGCTGTAACACTACATTTGATTATACTGAAGTCTACTGTCAGAAACAATGCATTAAGACATGCTCAGTCAGTCCAGCACATGTGGACAGCAGGTTTCTAGGACAACCAATATAAACCACCAAACATTCTAAAAGTTAAGTCATTAAAGTTTAAAGAAAAAATGTTATATATATATATAATTTTATGTATCTCATTCTCAACATTAGGCTTTTTAACTGCATGTAATACGAATTAGTCTAATCACTTATTCCAGTGTTGAATTCATGTTGGGCTTTGACATATGTTGAAACTGAGGAAGAAAATAGATTTTTATCAATATCCTGGTAAGTAGTTTGACGCTTGCCTGATTCTATAGATGAATAAACTATTTAAGATTAGTTGTCTCTGAAAAATGAAGTTACTCTGAACATTTCATTAGATGGTACATGTGAAAGTAATTAAATTTACTTTAAAGCCATTCAATGAATGATTTAAAGGAAACCTTCCAACATCTTCCAATCTAAGTGTTATGCAGAGAGGCTGATAAATCAATGGTCATCGTGCAAAGATTTTCTGTCAAGCATCTCTCTTAAATGAGAGACTTCTATTTATTTTTTTAATGAGTCCAGAGAAATGTGCTCAATATCCAACACCCAGGTAAAGTTCCTAACCCAGCACTGCTTTCTGAAAAGGAAAAATATTTCTCTCTAAGATTTAACTGTGGAAAAAATGTGGTCAGACACATAACTATTGCAAGCTATTTTTTTTTCAAACTTCCCCATCAGATCTCAATGTGATTGGAAGGTGGTTTTAACTTCTCAACAGTCTGATCGCCGTTAAACCAATTGGATTGTCTGTCAGATCCCGAAAGCTGTCACCTAACAGCACAGAGCCGTCATCACTCAAGGATTTCAACTTTCCAAGTCTCATCAAGGTACCTGAACAAATCCTAAGAGGGGAAGAAAGCCTATGAGTGCACATTTTAAGAGTCAAGTAAATTCTTTAAATGCTATGTCACAATAGAGATGTTTTAAACTATGTGAGTTAGGAACCAAGAGTATTTGGACCCAACTAAAGTTTCAGTGTCAAAGAAATTTATACTTTTTAATTCAAATTACACTACCCGTCCAGTTGCCTATCTAACTGAAATCCTGGCTTTAATTTCAGGCTGAGATTGACTGTCCTGGTGTATCATCACTTAGTAAAGCGTTTCATGGTCTGACCTCCCCATGAACAAATGCTTGACTTGGGGAAGATGTGCAGTAAAACAGCTAAGAATGTGTGTTCTGTGACAGGTTCAGATCCTCTGTACCATTACACCCCATGGGACCTTGGGCAATTTATTCAACCCTCTTAAGTTTCTTTTTTAAGTCTCTGACCATGGGTTTGTGAAATAGCAATTTTAGAAATCCACTTTATAAGGTGGTTTTGAGGATTATGAGATTAAATACACAATATAAATGTTAATTTTTATCATTAAATTGCATTGACTTAAGAAAGTTTAACTGAATGTTGGAAACCATAATACTCACGGTCTAATCCTACTTCCATTTACTGTCTATACCACCTTAGGCAAAACGCATCATATCTGTAAGTATATTTTCTCATCTCTAAAATGAGAATAATAATATCCGTTTTGTCTGTACCTCAAGAGTGTTGTGAGAATCAAATGAAATAAATATATATATATGAAAGTGCTCTATAGATAATAAGATAAACTACAAAATTTTTTTAACATGAAACCTAAGAATAAAGTCTTAAAATGTAAATCAAGTAACCAAATGGAAGGGAGAACAGTTTCAGGGGCCTCTCCTCTCCAGACTTTTCTCTCAACCATGCCAAAAGGTGGGTCACTTTAGAAGCTTTTCAAAACATTATCTCAGAGCATGAAGCCAAGGAATCTTGGTTTACTGCTCCTTGTTACAGACAAGAATACATTTTAACCAAATTATAACCTAAAGAAAAGGCAGACACACATCTCCTTGAACCACAAGCTTCAGAGAAGTTGTTCTGACCTGTACTCTTCCTCAGAGACATAAGCAAATCATGTTTCTCCTGATCTGATTCTGTACCTTTCCTAGTGACCAAAATCATTCTTAAGAAGGGAAGTGAACAGTAATGACAAGAGAAGAGGATGTTAGACACATCTGAAATGTAATGGAATGTGGGGAAAGAAAAACAATGATTTCATCCTGTTAAAAAAATGAAGTCAGAGTACCTTACAGAGTGCATAATCCACAAAATGTTAAATCAGTGAGGGAAGGAAAACAAAGAAAATGATCACACTGCCTCAGGGCGGGCAGAAGGGTAGAGTGGTTCAAAGTACTGGCTTGGAGTCAAATCCATTCGAATTTATATTAAGGTCCACTTCTTACTGGAATAGATTCAACCTCATCAGTTCTCAATCCCTTGATGTATTCTCTACATCCAGGAAAATACCACTAAAATATCAGAGTGGCTATGAGGATTAAATCAGATACGACATGATGCTTACACTTAACCCAGTGCCAGGAACACACTGGGTGCCCATTATACTGATGCTGTTACAACTAACATGAGGATGATAATAAATCAGGAAATGGTTTAGTCCCTGCATTCGTTTCCCAGGCTGCCGTTACAAATTGTCACAAAATGTGTGGCTTAAAATAACAGAAATTTATTACTTGACAGTTCTGGAAGTTAGAATTCTGAAATCAATAAGGCCATGCTCTTTCTGAAGGCTCTAGGGGGAGAATCTGTACCTTGCCTTCCTCTTTGCTTCTGCGGTTCCCAGCCATCCCTGCTGCTCCTTGGCTTATGGACATATCACTCCAATCTCTGCCTGTCATCACAGGGCATTCTCTCTGTGTGTTTTTCTCTGTGACTCTTCCCTTCATATAAGGACACAAATCACTTTGGGTTAAGAGTCCCTACTACTCCATCCAGTATGGCATCATCTTTTTTATTATTATTTTTTTTTTTTTTTTTTTTTTTTTTGCAGTACGCGGGCCTCTCACTGTTGTGGCCTCTCCCGCTGCGGAGCACAGACTCCGAACGCGCAGTCTCAGCGGCCATGGCTCATGGGCCCAGCCGCTCCGCGGCATGTGGGATCTTCCCGGACTGGGGCACGAACCCACGTCCCCTGCATCGGCAGGCGGACTCTCAACCACTGCGCCACCAGGGAAGCCCTGTATGGCATCATCTTAACTGGATAACATCTGCAAAGATCCTATTGCCAAATAAGGTCACATTCACAGATACCAAGGATTAGGACTTCAACATAGCTTTTCAACCCCAACAGTCCCTAAGGAAGAAGAGAGAAATGAAGGATGCACACTTAGGCTTTTTCCCCAACCCCATTCCACACTACACCGGAAAATACTGCATTTGGTTCTAGAAAGTTTCTAACCATAAGTACGTTAAACACTGGAAATCATTCACAATAAAACACAAAATAATTTAGGAAGTGAAAGAGCTGGCTAATAAGGAAATCTAGCAAAAGTGAAATAAGCATGTTGGACAAACAAAATCCACAGGGAAAGAGTGAGAAGTTTGGATCAGTCCAGAAGTCAGGAGTGAGATATTTATCAGAAAGGATTAAGAATAACAAAGGGGATGAAATTAAATGAGAAGATGATTTAGGATGAGTACCAGGTGATCTGTCAGGTTAACAACAGCTCTAATGAATGACGGTCAGACAGAGGACCTGGCGAAAGTATGAATTTTTTAGCCATTAAAAATAGAGAGCATGGCATAGGAATTACTTATGGCCCAGCAAGCTAAAGACAGTTATCAATTCCTTGCATACATCTTGGACACATACATTTTTCTATAAAGGGAAATCCAAGTGATGTGTAAATGAGCTGGGTCTTCTACACCACTGATCCGGGTACGGGGGCCCTCATTCCATATTCAGGATGAAGAGGAGAGCTGGAGTGATATAACAAGAAGTAGAGTGAGAATGCTGTACCTCTCTCTCAGTCTATCGTCTTCTAGACCTCACCAGAACACCAGCTCCATATCCCGGCTCCACCACTGACACATCATTCTAAATAAAGGAGGTAATATAATATCTAACTTCCCAGGTTCTCCTGCGAGTAGTGAATCATCCCACGTAAAATCCTCAGCACGGTGGCAGGCACATGGTGAGTTCTCCATAAATGACAGCTACCAGCCTAGATTGTGATCTTTATTTTCAAAGCCTATGGTGGTTTTCTTTATTGTGACAAAGTAAGCCAGCTCTTCTCTGCATCGACCAAGCAACATGTTTGTTGAGTACACGCTATGTCAACCAAGAGAACTACTATGTGCCCAGCACAAGGCTGGACTGAATAAGAGATTTAAAAACAAGCATCACGGGGCTTCCCTGGTGGCGCAGTGGTTGAGAGTCCGCCTGCCGATGCAGGGGACACGGGTTCGTGCCCCGGTCTGGGAAGACCCCACATGCCGCGGAGCGGCTGGGCCCATGAGCCATGGCCGCTGAGCCTGCGCGTCCGGAGCCTGTGCTCCGCAACGGGAGAGGCCACAACAGTGAGAGGCCTGCGTACCGCAAACAAACAGACAAAACCAAGCATCATGAACTCCTCCACCTCAGAAGAGTTCCTGCCCCTACCCTATACCTGGCTGCAATTTCAGCCATTAGAGGCTAATTTTATTGCTTCGCTTACGCTTCAACATAGCCTTAAAGTACGTTTTCTGTTTTCGGCAAATTACCCGTCTCAGTGAACAAAGCTGTACCAGGAACCTTTTGTAATCCATCTCCCTCACAATAAGCTCAGCTAAGTACATCCAAAGGGTTTGAAGTCATTAGGGCAAGACCAGCTGTCTCCTACCTGGAGTACCTCCAGAGGCTAATGGCTCTGCAGTGGCGCTGAATATATTCATATGTATATGTGTATGAGGAAGGCTCAGGAATTCCGTTTGAGGGAGGAAACACTCTCCCCCTTTATTGGTTCAAAACTTCAAGGGACTTCCCCAGGTGAAATCTGAAACTGGTCTGTCTACAGGAGGGCAAGGAGAGACCAAAGAAAGAGGCTGCCCACTCCAGGTTGGTAGGTGGCAGTTTTAACAAGCAAGAAAACTCTCGAGGCTTGTCTCAGGCAGCTACAAGATGAATAGATCTCCCAACCCACCGGCCAGGATCTTAAGAGTTCATATGTCTCTCTCTCTCTCTGTGTCTCGCTATCTCTCTCAGGATACTCACCTTTAGAACCTAGCCACCATATTGTAAGAAAGCCCCAAAGGTTCCATATAGAGAAATACATGGAATGCCCCACGTAGAGAGAAACTGGAGTCCCAAGTCAACAGCCAGCATCAAAGGCCATAAATATGTCAAATTTTTCTGATCCACAAAATCTGTGAGTGTAATAAATGGTTGTTTATGCCACTAAATTTTCCTGTAATTTATCATGCAGCCATATTATCAGGAATAGGTGCCACATTATATCTTTTCTCTAGGAATTAACTTCCTTTTCCTGGAACATTTTCAATTTCCTAACATCTGAAATCAGACGTTACCAACATCAGCCTTTTTCATCAACACCTATTCAAGTTATTAATTACAATTTATATATTACTTCTTCTGGTCTTTTTTCATCCCTCAGACTATAGTGTTTCCTACTATAGCTTACTCCTATCTACTCCACTCTTCCCTTATCAAAGGGCTCTTCAAACTTAATGTGAATAATTGTCAGCCTTCATTGGAATTTAAGATCAATGAGGGTAGAATATCTGTCTTGTCCATCATTTTGCCCTCATGTGCATAGTAAATTATGCAAACTTGTGTTATGTGCTGAATCAGTACTTTCTGTCTGAATATATAAGTAACATAAGGCAAAAAATGGAAAAATTATTAAACTGAAATAGTTTAATTAAATCGATGATTCCCCCCAATTCAATGGATTTATAAATTGACTTGGAAAAGAAACCTTGAAATTAAAAATATTTATAATTTTTCCAGCCCAAGCCTTCAAGTGAAGATTGTTTCTTAGATGTGGTTAAATTGGTAGAGTTAAAAATTGTGAAAATAGAAAAAGGGGTCCATCGTTTAACATGAAACTTGCTGTATATGCCTGTAATTAGATCTGTGGTTTGGGGAAAATTAAATGCTAGAGAGGGTAGGGAAATTAGGGTAGAAAAATTATACCTACTCTAGGTATAAATGGAAATGTTTCGAGATTGGTGTTAGCAGTTGTTTTTTATTATACGCAATGTAGTTCCTACTTCCATTTTCCTGCAAATAAAGCTGCCAGGATGTTTGGCCATTTAAGTGGTGGGGGGGGTGGGGTGGGCAGGGAAGAGTTTCTATAGAGGCCTTAACTGGTTTCAATGGAGTAAACCATCCAGATGGTTTCAACAACACTTTGCTCTCTCGAGCCTCTTCCTTGAAACGACTCCTGGTGCGGGAACAGTGGATGGAGCCTACATTCCAAGGACGGAGTCAGAGTGAGGAGCCTCTGATTACCCTGGTCCAGCTTTTGGGTCAACCAACAGTCACATCCTCTCAACGACCTCCTCCAACACTCTTGCAGAAAAAAGCTGCCAGGGATCACTAATGCTATCTTTAAATGTAGCCCTCTACGGCCATAGAGGGCAGGAAAAAGAGCACAAGTTTTGGATTTGATTCTTAATTTGACACTATTACTGCTTTGACCTTAGGCAAACTATTAAGCCTTTCTTAGCCACAATTTCCTCATAAAAATGGAGATAATAATATACACAGTAATCATCTAAAACATATAAGTACTAGATAAATGGTAGAAGAGGGAATTGTTTTCAAGTAATTCTGACATCATCATGAAAAGACATTTACTTGTTAGAGAAATCGGTACTGAGAAAATTTCTAAGAGACAAAGCTCATTTTCTAATTCTGCTTTTTGTAAAAAGAGAATAAAGGCAGGAGCATATCTCTGACTCTTAACATTTCCCAACAAGTAAAATTCCTTTTAAGAACCCATTCAAATAGCATGAATACATGGGCTTTACTTTTTTTCTCCAGTCCTTGAATAACAATTTGGTTGCGTAAAATAACTGTGATCAGTTTGAATGAAACCAGAAATAGAACAATACAGTTAATCCTTACTCTCTGTATAGAATAATGGAAGTCTGCTCTTCTGAAATAGTGCAAAGAAAGATTTGTGCATAATGTCTAGTAGAGGAAACTAAATGTATTTCAGCAAAGCACACACAAAAAAGGTTACTATCTCTCTAAATTGTTTAGATTTTTCTAAGAGATTACAGTGGTTTACCATTTTTTGAAGTTCTGCAATTTAAAAGGATAGAGTTTGTTAAACAAATATTGTTTTCTCCTCTTTTATTCCTTCTCTTCACACAGGTCACTTCCCATCCCTAGCAAAATTCATCCTGAAAACCTAGTATATATCTTTCCATATTGTTATCAAAGACCATAAAGTCATATCCACACGTATGTATGTACACACATGCATATTTATATGCCCCCAATTATATCATATAATTTCATACAATGATGAAACTCTCCTACCTGGAAATCATGTGTGTCCCCAATGTTTTTTTTAAATTTTTATCAACCTAATTCATGCACATAGGAAAAAAAGATTATATAGCACTGAATTTAAAAAGAAAAACAGTATTTATTGTCCCATCCTTCCCTAATCACCAAGTGTGCTGGCCAAAAGCCAGACCCCCTGTTTTTAACAATGTACTCTCTACTCTCTCCAGCTTCCAAATCCCAAACCTCTCTAAACTGGGGAGGGAAAATTTTTATTTCTTTAAAAAAATGTATTTTCCTGTGTACATTTCAGGGTGTGACTTTCTCCACCCTTCTCCATCAATTATCTTCCTCTATCTTATTCTGTCTAAAAAAAAAAAAAAAAATGTTCAAATGTCTATTCCCACTGATGTCTGTTCTCCTACTTGTATTTTTTTCACCCACTTACTATCATATTAGTGAGGGCTGGAAAAAGTAATAGGAGACAAACACATTGACAAATCCACCTTCTTAAACCATAAGGTCACCCATGACTTTTATAAGAGTAACTAATAGCGAAATAAACCAGAAGCAAGGGGAGGCAAAAACCATATGCCCACAACTATTCACTGAATAAATGTTGTATCCAGGCCCACCATACACAATATCTCTTTTGATCGTCATGTGATCAAAGAATATGTGATACAACCTATTATTTATATTTTAAGATGAAGAAACTGAGGCTACTTAGGAACAGTCAGTAAAATTCCCTAGACTAACACAAATGGTAAATGGTGACCAAAATTTATATTTAGGTCTTTCAGGCCCCAAATCTGATCCATGTCCCACTAAATCGCACAGCCTCTTTTTTCCTCAGGTATATCCTAAGTCATTGTTAAATTTAATCCATAATTTGTCTCACTTTTCAGTGCTTTAAAATGATACCTGAAATTTTTAAGTATAACCATGAGACACTGAGTAAGCCACACTGTTAAAAATATAGCAAGATAATATAGAATAAAACAACCCCCAGAAACCTATTTTAGCAACTTTCCTTATACCTGGAAAGAAAAATAAGGCTGAATGATTTGCAGCAGAAAGTTTGAAACTAGCATTACCAATTTAATCTTTCATTATAACAAGAGAACTCAATTAACCACAACATTTAACTGACCAAGAGTTCTGACAATAAAGATTTAGCCATAATTTTCTAGTTTGTAATTCTTTAGAATATGATTGAACTATCCAGAGGCATTCAAGTGAAAAAAATGACTATAACTGAGATAAAGCAGGAACAAGAATATAATTTAAGTTTAATAAGTCATCTCAGAAGGTTTTTTTATTTTTCCCTCAGCTGCCGTGCTAACATGAAAAGTATCAAAATCAGGTGTGATGATTCCTATTGTGACTAGAATTATTACAGAATAATACAATAATGTGATTCAATGCTGATACCTTTATTTGCCAGTGAATTCTGTAGTCTTTTGAATCTATTCTCCCTTTTGAGTAATTCATAAAGCAAAGGCTTTAGACCGCCATGATAACATCTGGCTAGAACGATTCCTGACACATAGTAGGCGCTCAATAAATGTTTATGGACGAATGAATGATTCTTACAACATATACTGCCAGAGAACTAATGTATTTTTCAAAACTCCATAGATACATAGACCCTCAAGTCAATTATTATTTAATCTTAACAGACTGTTTTACTGGAATAACAAGATTACAAGCTAAAAAAGATAATGAGAGAAGAAAAGAATTGGGTGTGATGGATATATTTTAGAACTCATCAAACTGGGAATCTTCACCTTCTACCCTAGGGCAGATCACAGTTCTTACACACTCATGAAAGCTAATCTTAAGGGCAGCAAAGGGGAAACATGATACAAATTTGAACCTGAGCTGAACATCAGTGTTTTATATATTCTACTTTTACAGGTGAGGTTCTCAGAGGACTAGGAATAGTCTAGACCAGGCTGGTACCTCTTGACAAACCTATGATGTAAGTAACAATTATTACCTTCTCCATTTTACAAATAAAGAAGCTGAGCCAGTCATGTACCACAATGTTCACTGCAGCTCTACTTACAATAGCCAGGACATGGAAGCAACCTAAGTGTCCATCAACAGATGAATGGATAAAGAAGATGCAGCACATATATACAATGGAATATGACTCAGCCATAAAAAGAAATGAAATTGAGTTATTTGTAGTGAGGTGGATGGACCTAGAGTCTGTCATACAGACTGAAGTAAGTCAGAAAGAGAAAAACAAATACCATATGCTAACACATATATATGGAATCTAAGAAAAGAAAAAAAAAAAAAGGTCATGAAGTACCTAGGTATAAGACGGAATAAAGACACAGACCTACTAGAGAATGGACTTGAGGATATGGGGAGGGGGAAGGGTAAGCTGTGACAAAGTAATAGATTGGCATGGACATATATACACTACCAAACGTAAAATAGATAGCTAGTGGGAAGCAGCTGCATAGCACAGGGAGATCAGCTAGGTGGTTTGTGACCACCTAGAGGGGTAGGATAGGGAGGGAAAGAGGGAGATGCAAGAGGGAAGTTATATGGGAACATATGTATATGTATAACTGATTCACTTTGTTATAAAGCAGAAACTAACCCACCATTGTAAAGCAATTATACTCCAATAAAGATGTTAAAAAAAAAAAAAAGAAGAAGCTGAGCCATGGAGAGGTTAAGCAGCTAGCGGGCACTGAGATAGGGAGTGAGGAAAGCTGAAGAGCTCCAAATTAGCTTTGCCAAGACCTCCCAAGCTCCCTGCCTCAAACTCACCAATCAACAACCTCAGTGAGAAGCTACAGCTAATCCAGGTCTTTAGTTTTTTGCCAACTCACCCACAGTGTTCAGAGCCACCACCAAATACCCTTTGCCCAATCCTCACACCCCTGGCATTTTCAAAGAAAGTAGTTGTTTGTAGTGCAAATTTAGCCAATTTTTGCTCCTTGAAGTTTACCAGCGGCAAAGTGTAATTTCTTTCTTTCTTTTTTTTTTTTAAGTGAAGAAATCTAAACTCATTTTTTCGCAACGTATTTTAAAATGTGAATTTTAAAACGACTTAGCAAACATTAATAGAGTATCTTCTATGTTTGACTCAGCAACTTATTTTTAAATGTGACATTTTTAATAGGTTTAACAAATACTTATGTAGTACAGTCTCTGACTTAGGATGGTTCGACTTACGATTTTTCGACTGTACGACAGTGTGAAGGTGAGACACGCTGGGACCCGGGCCCTGGGATCCTTGGCTGCAGTGCTTGCAGGACTGGACAAACGTCTCCTCCAGCAACAGAATATAAAGAAACTATAAAGGAGTAAAAATAACTGCGTGCATAGGCAGCTGGGGCAAATTATAAGTAACAAGATAGAAAAAGACCAAAAACCCAGAAGCCGCTTCTGAGGTGCCGGAAGGAAAAGCAAGGTGCATACTGCGCATGATCCCTGCGCACGGCACCAAGGGGCCGGGCCGACTGCCTTAGCCACACCTCCAGCCTGGACGCGCCCACAACCTCACAACATTTAAGGGACCAGCTCACCCCCTCTTAAGGAGCGAGCAAGGAAACCTGTTACTTGTTTTCGCTCCCTCGTCCGGCAGCACCAGTGCCAATAAAGCCTTGCCTGAATTTCTTGTCTGGCCTCATCAATTTTTATTGATTAAAGAGTCCAAGAACCCAAGTAGGTAATAAAAGCAATACACATTTAGTAGAAACCGTACTTGGAATTTTGAATTTTGATCTTCTCCCAGGCCAGAGAGATGTAGCACGATACTCTCTCATGATACAGGGCAGCAGCAACAAGCCACAGCTCCTAGGCAGCCACGTGATCACGGAAGTAAACAACAGATACACTTATAACCAACTATTCTGTACCCAGACAACCATTCTGTTTTTCCCTTTCAGTAAAATATTCAATAGATTGCATGAGATATTCAACACTTTATTATAAAATAGGCTCTGTGTTAGATGATTTTGCCCAACTGTAGGCTAATGTAAATGTTCTGAGCACATTTAAGGTGGGCTCGGCTAATCTCTGATATTCAGCAGGTTGGGTGTATTAAATGCATTTTCGACCTAGGACATTTTCAACTTACCTTGGGTTTATCTGGATGTAACTCCATCTTAAGTCGAGGAAGATGTGTGCTCTAAATGCACCAGACACAGTATAAATATTTAATCCTCCTAACAACTAAAGGTAGCAGATAAATTATTCCTTATTTTACAGATGAGTAAACAGAGAGAGAGGCAAAGTAACTTACTCAAGGTCACACAGCTAGTGAATAGGAGAAGCAGGATTCAAATCCAGGCCACCTGGTCACAGAGACTGTGCATGATTATAGGAAGGAAGGAAATGTAGAGGCTCTGCTGGGAGAAATAACCACGGTTTCAAAGGCTTTGTAGGAAAATCAACAAGACTCAGTGATATTAACTTATTCAAGCATCAAAGCCAAAGGAGTCCCCATTAATTTCTGAAAAACTCAACTCCAAAGTTCTATGGCTTCCCTTAGACCTCAATTATTTGCAATTATTGGTTGAAGAACACATATGCAGAAATACTAGTGGGAAATAAGAATGTCTTGATATTTAGACACAATGTGCCAAATAAACTTAAGCCTTATATGTATACACATAATTTATTTCCAGGTTAGATGGAAAATAAACTAGTTATGATGTATAGAAATAGCCAAATAGATAAGGCATCTACTTGTAGTAAAAACTGTATTTATTCCTGATCTCCTTACAATCATTTGGTGCATCCAAGATAGCAAATGTTCAATCTGGAGAAGGAAGGAGTCTCAGTTGTGCGTTTTACTGACCACTCAATGCCAGCATGTCCCCCTGTGCTGGGGGAGGGCGTTCAGTGATGACTGGCACCATGACAGCTCTAACAACTGGGGTTTCCCCTCATAGTCTTATCTCCACACGTTACAAAGATCAAACTAACAAATTATAAATGAGTATTCGACATAGAAGTGAATTCATACAATAATAAGTACATATTGATATCCATAATCAGAACTCACACACACACAGTAGCTCTCAATGAGCACAGGAAAGTCAAAATTTTTGAGAAATGTAAAATGAATCATGTTTGTTCCTAGCCCCCCAAATTATGCACAGCTTTCAGTCCAAATCAACAGCTAATTCGTTGAATGACCTGCAGCTAATATCTGATTAATGAGTCAATTACCAGGAAGCACTTAAAAAATATGAAGAGCTGTATAAATGTTAAGGATATTATCTTCAAAAGTCTCTCTAGGCGGGGCAAATAGCTCTTCACTCCCATCTGCCTTTGCATTTCTTTTCGCTCACCATGAACAATTCATTCTCTCCTGTAATCTTATTTTTGCAACTCAGAACTAATTCCATCCAGAACTAATTCTCCAGGAATGGTATCTCCACACTATAGGGGACTGTTTTGACAGCTTGCCAAGCCATGGATTGTGCTTTGAAAAATTCACAAAACATATAATTCATTAGAGAAGGCAAGAGATTACCCACAAACGGTATTACCTGCCAACAGGTAAGTAACCACCTTAGCCTTCTTGGAGAGAGCCATATGAGATACCACACAAAATGGAAAAGATAGAATCATAAGCAAGGCAAAATTAAATACTCTAAATATAAAATACAGTATTCTAAATGACAAAAACATGAAGGTTACTATTTAATGTAATTTATTGTCACAAGCTGCCCCAGTATATGCCCACTCTCGACCCAACTTTGACCCAAACACAGAAAGGCATCTCCTCAAATTTCATCAAAAGTATCCACTTATACTCCCCTAAAAAGAAGAGTGAGAAATGTCCATTTCACTGAAGATTACTGTTGGGAGTCCAAGGGCCAAAGCTGAGAAGAGAGAGTTGACGGAGCACAGACAAAAACCAACTTAGAGAGTCATGAAACACATTTTTCTTTCCCGAAAAGCTCCTGCAACTGGGCTGCCGCTGGAGGTCCCAGCTCTGGCTCTTCCCCCCTGCCCCCCACCCATTTTGCACACAAATTTCCTTTCTCATCTTATATCTTGTGGTTAAGGGACTAACTTTTCCTTCCTGGGCCTATCCTTGCGGTCTCACTCTCTATCCCAAACAATTCACTGAAATTCCCCACACACACACAACAAAGTGCTTTCCCCAAGAGAAATTATGGTAAATAAACTTTTCTTCACCTTGTTACACTTTTTTTGGTTAAACAGAGACTTTCTTGGGTTTTCGTTGATTTGTTTCAGTGAGGCTGTAAAGAAATTGGACTGCTATAATATCATCTCTAAAACAGGGTTTGTTTCTGCTTTGTACATCCCTCACTATTCTCCCTTCTTCCCTTCCCAATGAAATTTTAGAAAATATATAAAAGAAACAACTATGGAATCAAACCTGGGCATCTTGGCTAAAGAGCAAGTGAAGCTGGTAGCCACTTCAACCCCTAGTCCTTGACTTCAGAAGAGTCTTATTTTGAGGACATGTTTTCCCTATGTGGACTTAAAAGAAGATTGCTATCCTGCTGGTTTCAGAGAATCATTCTGGAAGAGTGCTACTCTCTGAAGCAAGTGCCAAATGCTGTTATCAGATTGTTATTCTAGCATTTCTGTGGGCAGCGCGAATCCCTTTGATTTGACAGTTATCAAACTAGGTGGGAAGTACCCACGAGTCTTTATTTCTACTTGCGCATCACTCCATTTAGCCTTCACAATGAATCCTCAACTGGCTCAAACGTGCTTAAAACCACAACGAGGCATTACACACGCACGCACACGCGCACACACACACACACACACACACACACACACACACGGTGCCTGGGAAGACCTGCCTGAGGCACACAGTCAGGGGCAGCCTCAGGGCCGGTGAGGTTTACAGTTTGTCTCCGCTTTCTTCTCCCTACTCCGCTGAGGTCCCTGCACACACCCCTCCCAGCCATACCTCCACAGGAGAGCCTCTCTCTGACTACTCCTAGATTTTCCCATCCACCTAATAGACATAGTGCTATTAAATTCACAGGGTTGTACTAAAGGTTTAAAATGTGGTGATATATGTAAAACACTTAACACAGTCCCTACAAAACAAAGTGGATAGTCGATGAATATCAGGTGTTGTTATTGTTGTTGATATCAATTGACTCCATTCAGACCAAATTATAGAGTAAAAGACGCCAAGGGAGAATCGTTAAACCAACTCTCCTCCAAAAATCATTTCCCCTGAGAAGGAGCAATGACCCATCTACCCCAACCTAACTCCCTCCCTCCATGTCCTCCCAGAAATGATAATTAAGGTACTATCAGTCTTAAAGAATTACAGATAGGTCCCCCAAAAAAAAAAAAAAAAAAAGAATTACAGATAAATAACATCTGAGCATTACAGCACTGCCTTTACTTCTCCCACCCCTACCCAGTTGTAAACCAATGGTTACCACACCAAGCCAGAAAGAAGCTGTTTCAAGACAAAATTCTTGTGGAGAGCAGCTAACCTAGTTTGGCACACTCAGAACCTTGTAGGCCCTCATGAGACTCAGGTGTCTGTATTTGTAACAAAACCTAGAGGGGTTTATTTAATTCTCAGATGTTCTCAGAGTTGACTTGAGAATAACTGAGTCCACATCTTTGATATTTATATTTTACTATTCATAGTTATAAAAAATACATTTTATAAGGCATGGAAAATTGATACTAGTTAATAATTTCTCCTTATTATGAAATTGAAGATAATTTTTAAAAAATTTTTTAAATCTGCTTTAGGCTAAATTCTTATCTAGGTCTCAGATGGTTCTTGTCCCATGCATCCATGTTGAGAATTTGCTTCTTAATCCCAGGCCTTTATTACTAAGTCCACATTTTCATATAAGCCTTGACTCGGAGTACTGAGTTTATGAATTGATTTCCACATATGAATGAACTGCTGCAGAGAGCTGGGTATAAATATGAGGGCATCTCTTCTGTTAATAGCTCATACTGAAGGTGACTCAAGCCTCTTCTTATTAGCAAAGCTGGTATCTTCTTGGGGTTTTCCCCTCCTGTGGAGTAGACTAAGAACTCTGGGCAGTCTAGAGGGAAGAGGTCAGTCCAACTTCTGCACACATATGTGGGGAGTCAGAAAATCAATGGGCTACTGCCATTGCTTCTCCCTGACACAAAGAGCCTCGGTCCCCTTCTGATTCAGATATCCATGAGGAGGGCTTCCCTGGTGGCGCAGTGGTTGAGAGTCCACCTGCCGATGCAGGGGACACGGGTTCGTGCCCCGGTCTGGGAAGATCCAACATGCAGTGGAGCGGCTGGGCCCGTGAGCCATGGCCGCTGGGCCTGCGCGTCCAGAGCCTGTGCTCCGCAATGGGAGAGGCCACAACAGTGAGAGGTCCGCGTACCGAAAAAAAAAAAAAGAAATCCATGAGGGTCACGTGGATCTTTAGGGAAGATAATCGACTGCTCTTTATCCTCAGCAGAGGGCAATTCCGCTGACATGTTCTTTCAACAAATATTCATTGAATGCCTCTGGGTCAGGGGAAAACAATGGTGAAAAGGACAGCATCACCCTTACCTTCCTTGCATTGACACATGACAAGCAGAGCATACCCATACGACGCTGACATCCGGGCCTCGGTCACCAAAAAGCAGCAGGACCAACACTTCCAGAAAAAAGTGACCTTTGACTTCATGTCCTCTCTCTTAATGTACCCCTGGCACTTCTCCTTGATAGATTTTTATTCTATTCTATTCTATTCTATTGTAGTAAGAACACATGAAATGTGCCCTCTTAAATTTTCAAGTGGACAGTATGTACTGTTGACTATAGACACAGTACTGTAGAGCAGATTCCTACATTGCCAGCCCCTGGCAACCACCACTCACTCTTTGATTCTATGAATTTGACTATTTTACATACATCATGTAAGTGGAATCATGTAGTATACACCACCCTGAACACACCCAATCTCATCTAATTGATTTTTGTAATTTGCTTAATCTGTTTTTTTTAATTTCTAGTTTTTCTTTTAATCACAACTATTAAAAAAACAGGACACAACTGCCTCACCCAAGCTTACAATGCATTCACTGTCATTTGAGAAGAAATATTGTCCACTGCAGAGAAATATTTGGAAGCATTCAAGCCCAGTAAGTACCCACTGGGCTCATCTTATGAAGGTTTTCAGCTTTCTCCACGTGACCTTATCCCTTAGAGCCTGTTTGAACTCAGACTCCAGCGAGAACATGGGAAGATCAATAGCATCTTGGTTGGGTGTGGGGAGCGGACTGAGGTACAGAGGTAGCCGGGACTACGATCCCATGGCCCAATCAGAACATAATTTCATGCCCACGTGGCTTTATATTCGGAATCTAATTTCATCCAAAGAGCCAACTGGCCCTGCTAAACAGCGCAATGGTGTGAAGGGTAATTACAGTGAAAGGCAGCAGCTCCCCATGGGCTCTGGAAGCCAGGATGGATTTTAACAACTCATCTCACACCCATTGTCCTGGGCAAAACAGAGGAGCAGGGGCCGTGGGCGTGGCGCCGAGCCTGCAGTCCTTAGCGCTCACGAGTAGCTTTGCACACCGTCTGCCTGCACCATTTGGGGAGCCAGCTGGGGAAGGGACGCCGAGGCTTTCCCTTGGCTGCTCTGGCCTTGCACTCCCGCCAGGTTCATCTCCGTGAGAGGCAGAGCAAAGAGCCTCGCAGGCATCTGTTTCACCAGCTCAGCATGGCCGCGGGACTGGAGATAAATATATTGGCAAACAGTAATAACAACTGCTGTTTCCACGTAGGGTCACAGTAGTGCTGGAGCAACACGAATAAATTACTGGGACTTCGAAAATCAAGAGTCGTCACTGCAAAGAGGCTGGTCGTGTGAGGATGGATGGCGGCAGGGAATGAGGTGAACTCAAGAGCTCATCTGTTACAGTATTGAATAAGGTTCTTTTCCTCCTGGGAAGTTTGAAGAGGCGGAGCCACAGGAAAGCCAAGGTCTTTGCTCTCTACCCACAGCCAGACACGATATGCTGCCAGCAGGCCCAGGCTGAGGCAGAGGGAGGGGATGAAACATCTCCATCTCCAAATCCCAAAATAGTCTTTTACATGCATTTAACATGCTTAGGCAACTTCCTTTCTTCTGAACATTGGCTCTCCGTTTCAAGTCAGATCCCATGATCCCTGCCGAAACTTGCAAGCTCTCTTTGAAAGGCAGAGTTCACACAGAGAGAAGGAAGCGTCCACATGGACAGATCAATAGGGTTTTCACCTCTGACTGAAGCCAATGAAATTGATGGGCGGAGTTTGGGACTCCCCCACCCCTACCCCGGGCATAACTAAAAGTAGGCAAAGCAGCAGACAATCAATGATGGTTGATAATAGTTACGGTTATAGAAGCCTGGGTTTCTCTGCTCTAGTGCCCGCACACCTCCCACCGCACCACAAGCCTTTCCAAGAGAGAAAGGTGTATTTTTTCATGGCTTCTGCGTGCAAGACATGCAGGACAAGAAACAACAAAATAAGAAAAATGGATAAAGAGGCCATGACAGCTTGTGGAGAAAGAAACTTCTCATTTTCTTATGAGAAATATTCTTTTTTTTTTTTAATCTTTTCCTGTGTGGTCTATTGTTTTCCATTTTGTATTGTATCTGATTTCTTTCTGAAAATTTGTAAGAGTTTTTTCCTAGTGATAACATTCATATTTATAACGTTATGTGATACATTTAGTCCTCTGTGTATTTTGAAGAATAGAAGTATTTTAGAATTATCATAGGTTGTAAATCATTCTTTTGTGGTTTGTGTTGTGGGATTCTTTTTTAATAAATCCTCGCCTACTCAGATTCACAGGGGCGTATTTTTTGCAGTACCGAATAATTCCACACTTTGACCAAAGAGAAATTAGCACATGTATTTTTGCTTTCTCTTTGCCTCCCTCTAGCTGATATTATCTTTTTAGCGTTTGCCTTTGTAATGGTAAATTTAATTGTACCTTTATCTGGTGAATTACCAAGGATGAGTCTGTAGGAGCAGTTCCTGCCAGGTGCTAGCAAGAAGAACATGCATTGTTCTTTAGAAATTTTTCAAACAATAATAAAACCAACTACAAGTCAGTCTGATCATCATTACCACACTGCTCCAATAATACAATACGAGTGATAAAATATTCTTTCTTATAAGGAGAGACCACCCCACTGCCACTTACCCCCTTTGTATGCCTCTATCAGTTGTTTTATCAGCTTTACTTAATCTTTTAACATTTCACTGTAAAAGATAAGAAAACCAGCCAAATAATAATAAACATTCTCCTCTCTCCTTATCTCTTTCCAGTATTTGTCAGGGTTTATAACATTTATGTTGGGTTCTATAGCCATATTCCCCATGTTTGTTTTTGTGCAATTATACAGACTCAGTATATACCACCATTTTTCTATATTTTACCACATATCTCCTGATTGGCTGAGGCTTATCCTTAAGTAGTTTTTGAAATGATATATGGACTCAAAATTCCCTACATTCTAACATGTTCATGAATGTCTGTTGTCTTAATACAGGAAAAATATTTTAGCTGGGTATGAAATTCTTAAGTGCTGCCCACTCTTTTCTGTGAAGAAGTCTGAACCTGGACTGTTTTTGTTTTACTGAAATTTTTCTTTTACTTGAAGTTTGTATTTATAATTCTATGTCAAATGTTCCTAGGAAATAGCATGCCCTTTCAAATTGTAGATTCTCCTTTTATCCATAAAATATTCTAAATATTGTTCTGAATAATTATCTCCATTTTTCCTCCTTAGGACACCAATTACACATATCACCTTTGTCTATTATTTTTTCTCTAACCTTTTAAACTCTTTGCTTCCATTTCAGTGTGCCAATTTTTATCAGGCCCCTTATTGTATTTTCATCAATGTCTAGACTCTGTTTGTCTGCTAATAGTTTTGCCTTTAGTTCTAGAGTAGCTTTGTTTATATTCTATTTCTTTTGTGCTTTGACTCCTGAACTCTGCCAGCTCACAGTGATCTCCTCGTACTCTCTAACTACCTCTCCCTGACCCCATATTTCTGCTTTGTCTGTTTTCTATATTAGAGCAATTGCTTCCTTAATTTTTTTAATGAATGTGAAATATCTGGTTACAATTTCCACCTGCAATGTATTTCTAGTAAGAATTCATTATCCAAAATTTGTTTCTCATTCCTTCTTTTTTCTAGTAATAACTCTCTCTGTATATAGATATAGATTTCTTTTTTTAATTTTTCATTATTTGAATGTGGTAAAGTTTCATGAACCAATTATATGAATGAGGTCATATAATTGTGGGGTAGGAGCCAGGATATGGCTCCTAATGTACCATACTAGTATCCATGAGCTCTTTGGGAGTTTAGTTTTCCCTAGCTGTAGAGACTGTCAGTTGTAGGAATTTTTATAATATAAAGACCCCTGAAGGTCCAACCATCACCACAATGGTGGACTGCTTCTTGCAAATTGTATTACTTGTGTAATTCCTCATTTGGCCTTGCTTTTCATTTCTGAGAAAAAAACCAAGCAGAGGGAAAACGACTATGCCAGTCAGTGAACCTTGTTCCCAATTTCCTGGCAAGGGTCTTAGTTTTGCACCTCTAAGGCCCCTACCTTAGAAAAGCACACTGATTTCTGGGATCTCTCTAGAGGGATATCTTCTAATTCTTTCCATCCCTCTGTTTGATCGCCACCATCATTATACTTCTTCACCTACCTTGTTGTCCCAAATTTATGCTGTCTCTTCTGAAGACAGATATTATGTTTTCATTTCTCATTCTTTTCTTGTTGCTTTTGGATAAGCCAAAAAGAAAGGAGGGAAATGACAACTTTAAGTGGAAGTCACCGGATCTTCTTACAAGAAAACCAATTCTATAACTAAAAATGGCATTCAGAGAGCGATCAAAAGCAAGGAAGAGAAGAAGGAAATTCAACTTCCAAGTAGAAAAATCTGTTCTTCACCAAGAAAACCATAGTAGTCACTACACACTCTTGGGTACTGGTTTGCTTTTCACACTGGTTACTATTTCTATCAGGGGAAACCATGACTATATCATCTTGTTTGACAAAATTTGTTAAAAAGAGGTCATATTGGGCTTCCCTGGTGGCACAGTGGTTAAGAGTCCGCCTGCCGATGCGGGGACGCAGGTTCATGTGGTCCGGGGAGATCCCACATGCCGCAGAGCGGCTGGGCCCGTGAGCCATGGCCACTGAGCCTGCGCGTCCGGAGCCTGTGCTCCACAACGGGAGAGGCCACAACAGCGAGAGGCCCGTGTACCTCAAAAAAAAAAAAAAAGAGGTCATGTTACTTCAGTCCCAGATACTTGTCATTGCAACAGAAACTGCTGATCCAATAGCAATTGCTATTGGGGAATTATAGATTAATAGGTATAAACTTTCAGCTACGAAAAATGAATAAATTCTAGAGATCTGCTGTACAACAATAGTATCTAAAGTTAACGATATTGTATTATGATGCATCATTAAATATGAGGATAGATTTCATGGTAATTGTTTTATCACAAAACACACACACACACACACGAACACAAGGACATTTTTGGAGGTGAAGGATATGTTTAGTACCTTGGTCGTGGTGATGACATCACAGGTATATGCATATATCAAAATTCATCAAGATGTATACATCAAATGTGTGGATTTCTTGATATATCAATCATACCTCAATAAAGTTAAAAAACACACAAAAAATTAAAATTTCTTTTAAAATCAATTAGACTATGACATATTCCATTATACTATCAAATATATTGACTTTTGTTTTTTTTTACATCTTTATTGGAGTATGATTGCTTTATGATGTTGTGTTAGTTTCTGCTGTATGACAAAGTGAATCAGCTATATGTATACATATATCTCCATATCCCCTCCCTCTTGAGCCTCCCTCCCACACTCCCTATCCCACCCCTCTAGGTGGTCACAAAGCACAGAGCTGATCTCCCTGCACTATGCAGCTGCTTCTCACTAGCTATTTATTTTCCATTTGGTAGTGAATATATGTCAATGCTACTCTCTCACTTCGTCCCAGCTTCACCTCCCACCCGTGTCCACAAGTCCATTCTCTACGTCTGCATCTTTATTCCTGTCCTGCAAGTAGGTTCATCAGAACCATTTTTTTTTTTAGATTCCATATATATGTGTTAGCATACAGTATTTGTTTTTCTCTTTCTGATTTACTTCACTCTTTCTGACAGACTCTAGGTCCATCCACCTCACTACAAATGACTCAATTTAGTTTCTTCTTATGGCTGAGTAATATTCCATTGTATATGTAGGACACATCTTCTTTATCCATTTATCTGTCGATGGACACTTAGGTCGCTTCTATGTCCTGGCTATGGTAAATGGTGCCACAATGAACATTGTGGTACATGACTCTTTTTGAATTATGTTTTCTCAGGGTATATGCCCAGTAGCAGGATTGCTGGGTCATAAGGTATTTCTATTTTTAGTTTTTTAAGGAACCTCCGTAGTGTTCTCCATAGTGGCTGTATCACTCTACATTCCCACCAACAGTGCAAGAGGGTTCCCTTTTCTCCACACCCTCTACAGCATTTATTGTTTGTGAATTTTTTGATGATGGCCATTCTGACTGGTGTGAGATGATACCTCATTGTGGTTTTGATTTGCATTTCTCTAATGATTAGTGATGTCATGTGTTTGTTGGCAATCTGTATATCTCCTTTGGAGAAATGTCTATTTAGGTCTTCTGCCCATTTTTGGATTGTTTTTCTGATATTGAGCTGCATGAGCTGCTTGTATATTTTGGAGATTAGTCCTTTGTCCGTTGCTTCATTTGCAAATATTTTCTCCCATTCTGAGGGTTGTCTTTTTGTCTTGTTTATGGTTTCTGTTTTTGCTGTGCAAAAGCTTTTAAGTTTCATCAGGTCCCACTTGTTTATTTTTGTTTTTATTTTCATTTCTCTAGGAGGTGGATCAAAAAGGATCTTGCTGTGATTTATGTCATAGAGTGTTCTGCCTATGTTTTCCTCTGAGAGTTTTATAGTGTCTGGCCTTACATTTAGGTCTTTAATCCATTTCGAGTTTATTTTTTGTATGGTGTTAGGGAGTGTTCTAATTTATTCTTTTACATGTAGCTGTCCAGTTTTCACAGCACCACTTATTGAAGAGACTGTCTTTTCTCCATTGTATATTCTTGCCTCCTTTATCAAAGATAAGGTGACCATAGGTGCATGGGTTTATCTCTGGGATTTCTATCCTGTTTTATTGATCCATATTTCTATATTGATTTCTATATTGATCTATATTTTTTTGTGCCAGTACCATACCATCTTGATTACTGTAGCTTCGTAGTATAGTCTGAAGTCAGGGAGTCTGATGCCTCCAGCTTTGTTTTCTTTCTCAAGATTGCTTTCGCTATTCAGGATCTTTTGTGTTTCCATACAACTTATATAATATTTTGTTCTAATTCTGTGAAAAATGCCATTGGTAGTTTGATAGGGATTGCATTGAATCTGTAGATTGCTTTGGGTAGTATAGTCATTTACACAATGTTGATTCTTCCAATTGAAAGAACATGGTCTATCTCTCCATCTGTTTGTATCATCATTGATTTCTTTCATCAGTGTCTTATAGTTTTCTCAATACAGGACTTTTGTCTCCTTATGTAGGTTAATTCCCAGATATTTTATTCTTTTTGTTGCAATGGTAAATGGGAGGGTTTCCTTAATTTCTCTTTCAGATTTTTCATTATTAGTGTATAGGAATGCAAGAGATTTCTGTGCATTAATTTTGTATCCTGCTACTTTACCAAATTCATTGATTAGCTCTTATGTTTTCTGGTAGCATCTTTAAGATTTTGTATGTATAGCATCATGTCATCTGCAAATACTGATAGTTTTACTTCTTTTCCAATTTGGATTCCTTTTATTTCTTTTTCTTCTGATTGTTGTGTCTGAAACTTCCAAACCTATGTTGAATAATAGTTGTGAGAGTGGGCACACTTGTCTTGTTCCTGATCTTAGAGGAAATGGTTTCAGCTTTTTACCATTGAGAATGATGTTGGCTGTGGGTTTGCCATATATGGCCTTTATTATGTTGAGGTAGGTTCCCTCTATGCCCATTTTCTAGAGAGTTTTTATCATAAACGGGTGTTGAACTTTGTTGAAAGCTTTCTCTGCATCTATTGAGATGATCATATGGTTTTTAACCTGCAGTTCATTAATATGGTGCATCACATTGATTTGCATATATTGAAGAATCCTTGCATTCCTTGGATAAACCCCACTTGATCATGGTGTATGATCCTCTTAATGTGCTGTTGGATTCTGTTTGCTAGTATTTAGCTGAGGATTTTTGCATCTATGTTCATCAGTGATATTGGCCTGTAGTTCTCTTTTTGTGTGATATCTTTGTCTGGTTTTGGTATCAACGTGATGGTGGCCTCACAGAATGAGTTCAAGGATGTTCCTCCCTCTGCTGTATTTTGGAAGAGTTTGCGAAGGATAAATGTTAGCTCTTCTCTGAATGTTTGATAGAATTTACCTGTGAAGCCATCTGGTCCTAGGCTTTTGTGTGTTGCAAGATTTTTAATCACAGTTTCAATTTCAGTGCTTGTGATTGGTCTTTTCATGTTTTCTATTTCTTCCTGGTTCAGTCTTGGAAGGTTGTACTTTTCTAAGAATTGTCCATTTCTTCCAGGTTGTCTATTTTATGGGCATATAGTTGCTTGTAGTAGTCTCTCACAATCCTTTGTATTTCTACAGTGTCAATTGTTACTTCTCCTTTTCCATTTCTAATTCTGTTGATTTGAGTCTTCTCCCTTTTTCTCCTGATGAGTCTGGCTAGTGCTTTATCAATTTTGTTTATCTTCTCAAAGAACCAGCTTTTAGTTTTATTGATCTTTGCTATTGTTTCCTTCCTTTCTTTTTCATTTATTTCTTATCTGATTTTTATGATTTCTTTCCTTCTGCTAACTTTGGTTTTTTGTTGTTGTTCTTCTTCTTTCTGTAACTGCTTTAGGTGTAATGTTAAGTTTCTTATTTGAGATTTTTCTTGTTTCTTGAGGTAGGATTGTATTGCTATAAACTTCCCTCTTAGAACTGCTTTTGCTGCATCCCATAGGTTTTGGGTCGTCATGTTTTCATTGTCATTTGCTTCTAGGTATTTTTTAATTTCCTCTTTGATTTCTTCAGTGATCTCTTGGTTATTTAGTAGTGTATTGTTTAGCCTCCATGTGTTTGTATTTTTTACAACTTTTCCTGTAACTGATATCTAGTCCCATAGCATTGTGGTCAAGAAATATACTTGATATGAATTCAACTTTCTTTTTTTTTAATTAATTCATTAAATTTTATTTATTTTATTTTTGGCTGCATTGGGTCTCTGTTGCTGTGCACAAGCTTTTCTCTGGCTGTGGTGAGCAGGGGCTACTCTTTGTTGCAGTGTGCAGGCTTCTCATTGCAGTGGCTTCTAGTTGTGGAGCACAGGCTCTAGGCATGCGGCCTTCAGTAGTTATGGCACACGGGCTCAGTAGTCGTGGCTTGTGGGCTCTAGAGCACCGGCTCCATAGTTGTGGCACACGGGCTTGGTTGCTCTGCGGCATGTGGGATCTTCCCAGACCAGGTCTCGAACCCACATCCCCTGCATTGGCAGATGGATCCTTAACCACTGTGCCACCAGAGAATCCCGATTTCAACTTTTGCAAATTTACTGAGGCTTGATTTGTGACCCAAGATATGATCTATCCTGGAGAATGTCCCATGAGCACTTGAGAAGAAAGTGTATTCTCTTTTTTTGGATGGAATGTCCTATAAATATCAATTAAGTCCATCTGGTTTAATGTATCATTTAAAGCTTGTGTTTCCTTATTTATTTTCATTTTGGATGATCTGTCCATTGGTGAAAGTGGGGTGTTAAAGTCCCCTACTATGATTGTGTTACTGTCGATTTCCCCTTTTATGGCTGTTAGTATTTGCCTTATGTATTGAGGTGCTCCTATGTTGGGTGCGTAAATATTTACAATTGTTATATCTTCTTCTTGGATTGATCCCTTGATCATTATGTAGTGTCCTTTGTCTCTTGTAACAGTCTTCATTTTAAAGTCTATTCTGTCTGATATGAGAATTGCTACTCCAGCTCTCTTTTGATTTCCATTTGCATGGAATATCTTTTTCCATCCCTTCACTTTCAGTCTGTGTGTGTCCCTAGGTCTGAAGCAGGTCTCTTGTAGACAGCATATATATGGATCTTGTTTTTGTGTCTATCCAGCCAGTCTGTTCCTTTTTGTTGGAGCATTTAATCCACTCATGTTTAAGGTAATGATCGATATGTATGTTCCTATTACCATTTTCTTAATTGTTTTGGGTTTGTTTTTGTAGGCCTTTTCCTTCTCTTGTGCTTCCTGCCTAGAGAAGTTCCTTTAGCATTTGTTGTGAAGCTGGTTTGGTGGTGCTGAATACTCTAAACTTTGCTTGTCCGTAAAGATTTTAATTTCTCTGTCAAATCTGAATGAGATCCTTGCTGGGCAGAGTAATACTGGTTGTAGGTTTTTCCCTTTCATCACTTTAAATATGTCCTGCCACTCCCTTCTGGCTTGCAGAGTTTCTGCTGAAAGATCAGCTGTTAACCTCATGGGGATTGCCTTGTATGTTATTTGTTGCTTTTCCCTTGCTGCTTTTAATATTTTTCTTCATATTTAATTTTTGATCATTCAATTAATATGTGTCTTGGCATTTTTCTCCTTGGGTTTTTCCTGTATGGGACTCTCTGCCCTTCCTGGACTTGATTGACTATTTCCTTTCCCATATTAGGGAAGTTTTTGACTACAATCTCTTCAAATATTTTCTCAGACCCTTTCTTTCTCTATTCTTCTTCTGGGACCCCTATAATTCGAATGTTGGTGTGTTTAATGTTGTCCCAGAGGTCTCTGAGACTGTCCTCAATTCTTTTCATTCTTTTTTTTTTTTTTTTTTATTCTGCTCTCTGGCAGTTATTTCCACTATTCTATCTTCCAGGTAAATAATCCGTTCTTCTGCCTCACTTATTCTGCTATTGATTCCTTCTAGCGTAGTTTTTATTTCATTTATTGTGTTGTTCATCATTGTTTGTTTGCTCTTCAGTTCTTCTAGGTCCTTGTTAAACGTTTCTTGTATTTTCTCCGCTCTATTTCTTAGACTTTGGATAATGTCTACTCTCATTACTGTGAATTGTTTTTCAGGTAGACTGCCTATTTCCTCTTCATTTGTTCGGTCTGGTGGGTTTTTACCTTGCTTCTTCATCTGCTGCATATTACTCTGTCTTCCCATTTTGTTTAACTTTTGGGTCTCCTTTTTGCAGGCTGCAGGTTCATAGTCCCTTTTATTTCTGGTGTCTGCCCCCAGTGGATGAGGTTAATTCGGTGGCTTGTGTAGCCTTCCTGGTGGGCGGGGACTGGTGCCTGTGTTCTGGTAGGTGGGGCTGGATTTTGTCCCTCTGGTTGGCAGGACTGCATCTGGTGGTGTGTTTTGGGGTGTCTGTGACCTTAGTTTGAGTTTAGGCAGCCTGTCTGTTAATGGGTGGGATTGTGTTCCTGGTTTCCTAGTTGTTTGGCATGGTGCATCCAGCACTGGAGCCTGCTGTCCATTAGGTGGTGCTGGGTCTTAGTGTTGAGATGGAGATCTCTGAGAGAGCTCTCACTGATTAATATTACATGGGGCCAGGAGGTCTCTGGTTGTGCAAAATCCTGGACTCGGCTCTCCCACCTTGGAGGCTCAGGCCCAACATCTGGCCAGAGCACCAAGACCCTGCCAGCCACATGGCACAGAAGAAAAGGAAGAAAAAAATAAAAGAAAAAACGAACAGACAGAACCCCAAGACAAAGGGTAAAAGCAAAACGAAACAAAATCACACAAAGAAACATACACACACTCACAAAAAGACGGAAAAAAGGAAAAGAGAAAGGAAGAGAGCACCAAACCAATAAAGAAACCCACAAGTGAAAACAAACACTAAAAACTAAACTAAGATAAACATAAAACTCAAAACAAATCAAACACAGAAAGCAAACCCCAAGTCCACAGTTGCCCCCAAAGTCCACTGCCTCAGTTTTGGGAACACTCATTGTCTAGTCAGGTATTCCACAGATGCAGAGTTTACCAAGCTGATTGCAGGGATTTAATGCACTGCTTCTGAGGCTGTGCAGAGAAATTTCCCTTTCTCTTCTTTGTTTGCACAGCTCCTGGGGTTCAGCATTGGATTGGCCCCACCTCTGCATGTAGGTCGCCCTCAGGCATCTGTTCCCCACCAGACAGGAGGGGGTTAAAGCAGCAGCTGATTAGGGCTCTCTTGCCCACTCAGGCTGGGGAGAGGGAAGGGTACGGTAGTCATAATTGGGATGCAGGGAGTGTCTGCAGCAGTAGAGGGTGGCGTGACATTCCAACAGCCTGAGGCACGCTGTGTGTTCTCCCGGGTAAGCTGGCCCTGGATCACAGGACCCTGGAAGTGGTGTGCTGCAAAGGCTCCTGGGAGGGTGTGGGTAGTGACCTGTGCTTGCACACAGGACCTCTGGTAGCAGTGGTGGCAGTGGTAGCAGTCCATGCCTGCCTCTGGGATCCAAGATGATAGCCACAACTCGTGCCTGTCTCTGGAGCATGCTTAGGCGGTGCTCTGCCATCTATGGGCACACAGAGCAGGAATCCCCTCTCCTCTTGCACCCTGAAACAATGGTCTCTTGCCTCTCCGGCAGGTCCACACTTTCCAGGACTCCCTCCCAGCTAGCTCTGGTGCACTAGCCCCCTTCAGTCTGTCTTCACACAGCCAACCCAGTCCTCTCCCTGGGGTTTGATCTCTGAAGCCCAAGCCTCAGGTCCCAGCACCCCCCTGCCCCAGCAGGTGAGCAGACAAGCGCCTCAGGCTGGTGAGTGCTGGTCGGCACCCATCTTCTGTGCAGGAATCTCTCCGCTTTGCCCTCTGCACCGCTGTTGCTGTGCTCTCCTCTGTGTCTCTGAAGCTCCCCGCACCATCCCCGCCAGTGAGGGGGCTTCCTAGTGTGTGAAAACTTTTCCTCCTTCACAGCTCCCTCCCAGAGGTGCAGGTCCCATCCCTATTGCTTTGTCTCTTTTTCTTCTTTTTTTTATTTTGCCCTACCCAGTTTCGTGGGGATTTTCTTGCCTTTTTGGAAGTCTGAGGTCTTCTGCCAGTGTTCAGTAGGTGTTCTGTAGCAGTTGTTCCACATGTAAATGTATTTTTGATGTATTTGTGGGGAGGAAGGTGATCTCCACGTCTTACTCCTTTACCATCTTGTAGGTCACCCTCAAATGTAGTGACTTTTATTTTAAAATAAAATTATAAAGTGAGAACATAGAATTATTCAACAGGGCACAAGAACTAACTGAGGCCCATTAACAGTGAGCTTTTTTCAATTTGTGGGTGGCAGGAACACTAGTGAGACAAGAGAATTTTCACCGCTGAAATCATGACAAAAATAGCTGTCACACTTGACATTAATGTTAATTGTGGACAAACTGAATCTTCTGACAGATTTTCTGCAGCTAATAATTTAGTAAAAGTGCTCTGCTTTGGAAAGCCAAAAATGTCAGCTAAAGGTCAGCTCCCAAAGCTTTGAAATGCCCCCTTTCTGTAATAAGAAGTTAAAATTCGACTATTTCTGCCTCAGTCTAAAATTGGAGAAAGTAAACAATAGGTACTAAGTACCCTACATTACAAAGTGTAGGGCAACACCACCTCTGCAGAGCTTCCAAAGCAAATGATAATAAATCAGTGTTGCCGTGAATCGCTCAGCAACCCTCTTGAGGATATAAAAGGATTGAGGTTTAAAGGGATTGCAGGGCTTCCCTGGTGGCGCAGTGGTTGAGAGTCCGCCTGCCGATGCAGGGGACGCGGGTTCGTGCCCCGGTCCGGGAGGATCCCACATGCCGCGGAGCGGCTGGACCCGTGAGCCATGGCCGCTGAGCCTGCGCGTCCGGAGCCTGTGCTCCGCAGCGGGAGAGGCCACAACAGTGAGAGGCCCGCGTACCGCAAAAAAAAAAAAAAAAAAAAAAAAAAAGGGATTGCAAAGCAAAATTACTGCAGCCAGTTCTAGAGGACTATAATATTTTCTCTTCCCATCATAGAGGAGGGGAAGAGGGCAAGAGAAGCATCTGGTGAATGGCTCAGAGCAGTTGATCTTGACTGCCTGGCATATCTGGGGTCCAAGACTGATGTCAGAACCATGCTTGAAAAGGCCTGAGGCAAGAAGCTGAAGCCCATGGCTGAAGACGAAAGCCCTGCACTGGGAACAAACTGCAGTTCTTGGTGGGACAAATATTTCTGAGCATTTTCATTGGTGGGATGTGAACTACATGGGGAAGAAAGCTGACCTGGAGCTGCCTTAAAGTAAACTTTACTCAGGAGATGCCCTGAATGTATGATGGAACCCTAAAGAGAGACTTAGCATGAGATGGGTCACTGCATATACAAAGGCTGAGACTCAAATCATGACAATTACAATTAGAGAGCCCCAGCAGGAGTGTTTCTGTGGAAGTCACAAAAGCACCTAAAAGAAAAATAATCAGTGTTAGGGACCTGCCATAAACAGAGGGAACCAGTGCCAGAATTTCATCCCGTCTGCAGAGGCAACTACTGTTCAATATCACTGTAGATTACCTGTCCTAGAACTTTATATAAATAAATTCATATAATACGTACTCTTTCATGTCTGGCTTATTTTACTCAAGGTATTGTTGTTGAGATACATCCCTGATGTTGCATGTATCAGTGAGTTATTTTTCTTCCTTATTGCTGAGTATATCCATTACGTAAATATAGTTTGATGTGTTTATCTAGAAGCTCTACATATTTTGTTCTTTCATTTGAGTCGATCCTCCAATTTGAACTGTCTTATGTATAGTACAAAGTATGTGTTGAAGTTCTTTTTTTCCATACAGATATCCAGTTTTCCTTGCACCATTTCTTGAAAGGAGTCTCATTTACCCACTAAATTATCCAATTACTTTTGCTGCATAACAAACTACCACCAGAATGACTGGCTTAGAACAAGGATTTTACTTTGCTATTTTATGGGTCAGCAATCTGAGAAAGGCTCTGCTGGAGTTTATTCATGGAGCTTCTCATGTGGATACACTTAGGTGTTGCATGGGGCTGTAGAATTCTGAAGGTTCAGTTAGGCTCAGGGTCAAATATGGCTCATTCACATGACTGGCATGCTGGCTGGCTGCCAGGGGCTCAGCTGAGAGTGTCAATCAAAATATCTACACATAACCTCTCCAGCATAGTAGCCACAGGGTAGTCAAACTTTTTACATAAGCCTGGCTTCCCACAGAAGGAGTGTCCCAAGAGAACCTGGCAGAAGGTGTTTTGCCTCCTACGACTTACTCTCAGGAATTATACAGTTTCATTTCCATCATATTCTTTTGGACAAAGTAGTCGCAGTCCCATCTAGATTCAAGGGATCCCCACATCCTGATGGGAGGTGTATCTAAGAATTTGTAGTCATCTTTAAAACCATAACAACATACACCTGTGGGTCTATTTATGGACTCTTTTCTTCCATCCTATTGACCTATTTGTCTATCCTTACATCAATAATAATGTTTGATTATAATAATTTAAGGTAAATCTTGAAATCAAGTAGTCTAAGTTCTTTATCTTTAGAATTGTTTTGACTATTCTAAGTCCTTGGCATTTCCATATAAATCAGCTTGTCAGTTTCTATTTTTTAAAAACTGCTTGGATTTCAATTGTCATCGTCTGAATCTATAGAACAATTTGGAAAGAAATGATTTCTTAACAATATTAAATCTTGCGATCCATAAATGGTATATTTCACCATGAATTTAGGTCTTTTATTCCTTTTTGCAATCTTTTTTGGTGTTTTGTATAGAGGTCTTACACTTCTTTCGTTAAATTTATTCCTATGTATTTTATATTTTTTGATGCTATTGACAATAGACTTGACCTTTAATTTCATTTGCCGATTATTTCTTGCTTGTATATAGAGATGCAATTGTCTTTGTATATTGATCTTGAATCCTACAACCTTTCTAAATTCACTTACTAGTTCTAATACATCCAGTACAATTTTGAAAAGAAGTTTTGAGAGTGAACTTCCTTTCCCTGCTCCAAAATTTAAAGATCATATTTAAAATTTTTGCTAATTATTTCATCCTTGTTTTTCTGCCTCAGTCTCACTCTTCCTTCTTCTGGGAACTCCAGTTACACATAAGTTAGACCAATTAATGTTGCCTCACAGATCTCTGAGACTGTTCCTTCTCTCAGGCTCTTTTCCTGTCATTCAATTTGGATAGTCTACTGATATTTTCTTCTAAAGTGTTCAATCTTCTGTTAAGCTAGTCCAGTGAATTTTTCATTTCCTTTTTTTTTTTTCAGTTCTAATGCTTCATTTGGTTCTTGTTTTATAATTCCAATTTCTCTACTGAAATTATCCATCTGTTCATCACTAAGTATGACAATATTTTCCTTTAAGTTATTGAATATATTTATAATAGCTGTTCAAGTTCTTTCCTGCTAATTCCAATATCTCTGCCATCTCTGGGTCTGCTTCCATTGATCATTTTTTTTCTACAGGTATAAGGCACACTTTCCTACTTCCTTCTCTAAGGCCAGAGTAGCCCAACATCTGAGATGTGGCCTTCATGGGGTTTCAATTGAACACTTGAAGTTTCAGCAAGACCTCTCTACTTTGGTTGGTCAGAATTCTAATGCTCCCTTGAACTCTGTGATCTCAAAAATCTCAGGTCAGCTCACAGTTCCCTAAGTAGCTGCTTGCTGTCAAGCCTTGCCGTGTCTCTCCCTGTACATGCCGATTAGTATTTGGCCAACGATTCAAGGGGACCCCTAGGCAGATTTCTGAAGCTTATTTTCTGACCAGCTGCCTTCTTTCAGATATCCATTCCTACAAGTCCAGCCTCAGCAGCCCCAGACTCTGGCTCCTCCATTTAGTGAGGCTGTCATACTTGCTAGGGTTTCAAATTCCTGTGCCATGGTCTCAAAGTGCCTTCAGTCAAAAATCTGGGGTAATCATAAGGATCGTGTGTTTTCCTTTTCTAGGGATTACAGTCCATTGCTGCCTGTCGTCCATCATCTGAAAACAGCTGTTCCATATATATTTGTCTAGCATTATCGTTGTTTACGTTGCAAGAGCTAGTCAAGTGCCAATTACCATCACGGCTGGAAGGTCAATTGAAATTTTATTATCTAAGATTGCCTGGAAACATCAGTGGCTGGCTGAGATTTTATCCTAGTTACAGGAGTGAAATGTCCACAATGTTTGAGATAATGAGATAAAATTGTTTTCTACTTGCACCCTATAGTGTTCAACTAATTCAATATACCAGTTATGTTACCACTTCAAATATATATATAAAATAAGAAATAGAGTATGTTTGTGGAGCACTGATACAGCACTTTAATTAGGGAATGGAGGTTTACAGGAGTGAAATGTCCACAATGTTTGAGATAATGAGATAAAATTGTTTTCTACTTGCACCCTATAGTGTTCAACTAATTCAATATACCAGTTATGTTACCACTTCAAATATATATATAAAATAAGAAATAGAGTATGTTTGTGGCGCACTTTAATTAGGGAATGGAGAAAATGGCAAGCCATGAAACATCGATTATAAAGGAGCAAATCTGGAATGGTTCAGGGCAGGGGAAGACCCGAGTTTGGACTCAGTCCCAACTCTATTCCTTATTAGCATTATTGAGCAAGTCATTTAACCTAAAGTTAAAAGTCAATGTTCCCTATAGCTGGATTGTAATACTGGCCCCTCCATTTAGTCATGAGTAGCAGATGTGAAAGTGTTTGCAAACTCTCCATAAGTGCTAGTTTTCATTGATAGAAACTTGATTTATGAGCTATATGAGGTAGAAAAACAAAAGCTGTATCCTATACTGTTGATATAGATTCTATTCCCAAATCTGTCTTCTCTCAGCATATATAATAATACTAGCAGTCCCCCTTTGTTCAGAGCCTACTACATGCCTATAACTGTTTTGGAGATTTTAGCTTATTTATTTTTTCCAATAAACTTGAATGACAGGGATTAACATCTTGATTTTACAAATCAGGGTACTAAGACTAAGCAAAGTTAAGAAACTTGCTCAAGGTCAAATGGAAGTCAAGAAATCAAGCTCAGACTGTTGTCTCCAAAGCGTAAGTCTTTGCCATTACACCACTTTGACCATGGACAATCATAATTTCTCTAGGCCTCAGAACTCTCCTTCGTGAAATGAGGATTTTGAGCCACATGGTAAGTATTACTATCCCTTCTCATCTAAACATGCAGAATTGCAACATGATTTTCTAATCTTATTAAACCTGAGGCATAAAGAGGCCTAATCTAATTCTAAGTCCATATACATAGAAATGTTGAATTCTACAAGTATATTTGGTCTGATTTTCATACTCAGATTCTGATCTGCTATCAATAAAGACTGCAACCTGAACAAAGATTTTCTTATCTTATTCTAATCAATCACACAGGATTTGGTGCTCAACTTTTTCCTCCTCTATGCTGGTCCTACACACAGTGCATTTCTAGCTGTCTCATCTGTCATTGCTTGTCACAGAGGAGATGTATCCTTGGTAAGTATATTTATTCTGATGTGCCCTCTGTCCACTGATAATCTGAAAACTATCATTGTGCGCTTCTTTGTGCACAGCTCAGGTCATATTGCAGACATATATTATTCTACCCTATGCTCATTAGTACTAAGTATCATTTTATCTCTTTGTTTTTATATCTATACAATCCATGTCAATAATGTTACTAGTTTGCAGAGCTGGCCTGAGAAGGGAGGAAAGGGCAAATATCCATCTCGATGTCTGCTTTGACAAGACTTGAAATGGGTGGAAGAACGCACTTCTACCTCCCATGCAGAAATAAGAGAGGCCAGCCTTTGAGACAACAAGAGGTCATTCCACAAGCATCAGTGGACAGAATTATCCATCTCGATGTCTGCTTTGACAAGACTTGAAATGGGTGGAAGAACGCACTTCTACCTCCCATGCAGAAATAAGAGAGGCCAGCCTTTGAGACAAGAGGTCATTCCACAAGCATCAGTGGACAGAGGGCACATTTAAACAAGCACATCAAAACACCCATCAAAGAGATATTTACCCCCCCTTGCTGACAATCACCAAAGTCAGTGACAGTTGGTTCTGTTGGATCTGCACTGTTCGTGCGAAAGGCATTGAAGAAAAGAAAGCATTGAGCAGTAAGGCCAGTGAAATTGAGCTCAGGGAGAGGATGGAGCTGTTTCCAAATATTTCTGCTATGTGTAGGGAGATGAAAAAGCACTAACTGTCTCCTCACAGAACACATTCCCATTCTCCTGGCATAATCTGGAGACCCAGTGGGGTCCTAACCAACCAGGTTCTTCTGGTCCAAACAGTCCCCGATATTCTCTACCTTTATTCTCCAAAGATGATGAGAAACTGACCAGCAGTGAGGCACTATCTTGGCTCTCACCTCCAAAGCAGTAATTTCTTTCTTTGAATATCAGCCACACGGGTCACTCATAAATCATCTGGTTGAAATGCAGGCTTTTAAGGTGCTCTGCCTCCTACAGAAATTCAGTCAATCTCTAGATCCAAGTTGACCTCCTTTTCAATCTCCCTCTTTTTCAATCTCTTGAATTTAAAATTAATGCAGCATCAGTGTTTACTGCATGATTAAAGATTCCAAACCCTGAAATGTAATAGTGTGTAAAATGTTAGCAGGGCAAAAGATCAAGGACGTGTATAAGACAATTTGACACAGGCACAGGCCAAGTCAAAAGGCCACATCACAAAATACATTGCAACTAGCAAGGGCATGAAAGAACAGCAGGGCCATGCTTTATAAATACATTAGCAGTGTGGGCAAAGTATAGAAGCCTCAATTATTGTGGTGGAAAGGGAAATAGAACAAGAGACAGCAGCAAAATGATGGAGTTATTAAGCATTGTCACCATCATAAGGTATATATCAAATGCCTGGAAAGTATTAGTTTAACTTCAGTTTTGAAAAAAAAAAAAAAAGGACTCCAATGATCAGAAGCCTAGTTTTTACTATACTTGAAAGAAAAAGAAAAGTCAGCCTGATTAGAAAGTAATTTATCAACTGCTTACTGGACATTTCTAAATGTCTCAGTCACTGAAACTCTACATACACACACACAAAAAAAATCATCACATTTCCATCAAAAATTATTCTTCTCCTGGAATCTGGAACAAAATGGGGGTGCAGGGATATCCTGCGGCTACCTCCTCCCACGGACACACCAAGTTACAACTGCTTACAGACAGCTATATTTGAGAGTGACTTGAAGACTAGCAGAAAGGATTCTCCGTAACAAAAGATATAAAGAAGGAGTAACAACAAAAGGGGCATCTAGTCTGGACCCCCGCCCCCAGCAACTGCAGGAGGAAAATCACAACTGCAGAGTTCTCCTAAAGGAGCCAGGAATCTGATTCCCACATTGAGCTCCCCAGCCTGGGGGTGCTGCACAGGGAAGACGAGCCCACAAAATGTCTGGCTTTGAAAACCCGAAGGGTTTAAATCCAATTAAAAAATGGGCAGAGGACCTGAATATACGTTTTCCAAAGAAGCCATACAGATGACCAACAGACACATGAAAAGATGCTCCAATATCAATAAGCCTCAGGGAAATGCAAATCAAAAACACAATGAGACATCACCTCACACCTTTCAGATGGCCATCATCAAAAGACAACAAAAGTGTTGGTGAGGATGTAAAGAAAGGGGACCCCCTCTTGCACTGTTGGTGGGATAGTAAATTGGTGCAGCCACTATGGAAAACAGTATAAAGGTTCCTCAAAAAATTAAAACTAGAACTATTATACAATCCAGAAATTCCATACCTGGGTAAATACCTGAAGAAAACAAAAATGCTAATTCAAAAAGATATATGAACCCATATGTTCATTGCAGCATTATTTGCAATAGCCAAGATATGGAAGCAGCCTAAGTGTCCAAGGATAGATTAATGGATAAAGAAGATATGGTAAATATATGCAAAGGAATATTACTCAGTCTTTAAAAAGAAAGCTTGCCAACAACATGGATGGATTTATAAATTATTATGCTAAGTGAAATAAGTCAGACAGAGAAAGACAATTACAGTATGATTTCACTTATACGTGGAATCTAAAAACCAAAACAAAAAAAAAAAACAAAAAAAAATAAAAACCAAAACAAAAAAAACAGAAACAGGGTTGGAGATACAGAGAACAAACTGGTGGTTGCCAGAGGAGAAGGGGGTGAGGAAATGAACAAAATAGGTGAAGGGGATTAAGAGGTACAAACTTTCGTTCATACAATAAATAAGTCATGGAGATGTAATGTACAGGATAGGGGATAGTGTCACCAATATTGTAATAGCAACTGTATGGTGACAGATGGTTTCTAACTTATTGTGGAGATCATTTGGTAATGTATAGAAATATCGAACCACTATGTTGTACACCTGAAACCAACATCGTAGGTCAACTAAATGGCAATAAAAAAACTATGCCTTTTCCAAATATTTGCTGTCACTGCCAATGGCACTACCATTTATTTTCCCAAATCTTCAAGCCTTGAAACTTTTTTTTTTTTTTTTTTTTTTTGGTACACAGGCCTCTCACCGCTGTGGCTTCGCCCGTTGCGGAGCACAGGCTCCGGATGCGCAGGCTCAGCGGCCATGGCTCACGGGCCCAGCCACTCCGCGGCACGTGGGATCTTCCCGTACCAGGGCACGAACCCGTGTCCCCTGCATCGGCAGGCGGACTCTCAACCACTGCACCACCAGGGAAGCCCAGCCTTGAAACTTTTAAGTTATCTTTGACTCACCTCCCTCCCATCTTTAATGCTTATCTTCACCAACTTTGTTTTATTTCCTTCAAAGCATCTCTTTATCTATTCCTTTCCTTTTATCTATTCACTGCTTTCTTTTGATCTTTCAACTCACAATTTAATTCTTCCATTGTCTGTACTTGCCTCTCAGGGTCCACTCATTTTATACACCACATTTATTGTGGCCGTTCTTTTCCAAAACTACAAAAGTTCCCTCTTTTCTATCTCATCAATTCTTCACCCACCAGCATAGTAGGCTCTGGACATGCAGGCTCAGCGGCCATGGCTCATGGGCCCAGCCGCTCCGTGGCACGTTGGATCTTCCCGGACTGGGGCACGAACCCATGTCCCCTGCATCGGCTGGCAGACTCTCAACCACTGCGCCACCAGGGAAGCCCAAGTTATGAAATCTTATGTGACGTGATTTGCAACCTCTCAGAATTCACAATCCTCTTTCCCATCAAAGGCCTGCTATTTTTTTCAAGGACCCAAGCAGACACAAATGCTGACTATGAGCTTTGCTTTGACCTAGACTCAGGGAGCCTGTGCTTTAGCTCCTGGTTCTGGCATCTAAGGTCTGATTATCATTAGACACTTGGACACCTTTGAGTTCTGGTATTGAAAGTAATAGGAGAGAACAGGCAGAAAATCCAGTAGCAGCACTGATACTTCAAGGAGAAGTGAGCTTGAGCCATTGGGCATGCTCTTCTTACAGAATAAATAACATTGGCTTATATAACCAAAAGTCCACGTTCTCAGTGGCTTAACTCAACAAAGGTTTATTTCTCTCTCATGCCACAGTCCAACATAAGTCAGTGAGACAGGGTGAAGAGTGGAGAGCGAGAAGCAGTGAATAATAGGGGGACCCAGGCTTCCAGACTCCTTTATTCTTAAAGTACATTTACTTTAAAGTGACTTCTGGGGCTTCCCTTGTGGCTCAGTGGTTAAGAATCTGCCTGCCAATGCAGGGGACATGGGTTTGAGCCCTGGTTCAGGAAGATCCCACACACCGCAGAGCAACTAAGCCCGTGCGCCACAACTACTGAGCCTGTGCTCTAGAGCCCATGTGCCACAACTACTGAAGCTCGAGCACCTAGAGCCCGTGCTCCGCAACAAGAGACGCCACCACAATGAGAAGCCCACGCACCACAACGAAGAGTAGCCCCCGCTCGCCGCAACTAGAGAAAGCCCGTGCACAGCAACAAAGATCCAATGCAGCCAAAAATAAACAAATAAATTTATTTTTTACAATTTTTTAAAAATAAAGTGACTTCTGAGGATACAGCAGTACAGAAAGAAGAGATGAGGGTCATGCATAGAGCTTTTTATGAGTCAGGCAGGGAAGTGACAGGCTTCATTTTACCCATATTCCATTAGGCAGAACTTGGTCAAATGGCCCCAGAGTCACTGCTAAGGATCTGGGAAATGGAGTTCAGCTATGTGCCTGGGAAAGAGAGGAAAAACATAGATATTGAAGATGTGCAATTTCTACCCATCATCCAAGAGTCCATTCATTAAGGGCTGCCTAGAACCTAGATTTGCTGTCAAATCCATATTAACTTGTTCCCACTTAAATCAATAATTCCTGTCAGGGACCAATCTTTTGAATCATTTTTATTGATTTTATTTGATCACATGTGTTACATTAGTCCATCTTCTGGATTTTGCCACCCGTTTGGTTTTAACTACTTTAGCTTTAGATCAATACAATGTAATGACCAGCAGGTTCTCATCCTGCTTCACACTGTAGAATACTAGACCCAGACACCTGTGGCTGATTCCCACTTCTCAAAAGGATAACAGTGATCTCAATTAGTCCAACATTTATACTATAATTACCCACATATAGAGTTTAATAGAACAAACTTCTCAATCAATGAGACCTGGGTTCAAATCCTGCAGGGCTCTGTTACTAACTATGTGACCTCACTGGGGTATTAACCTCCCTAAGCCTCAGTTTCCTTATCTGTAAAGTGGAGATAATAACATCTACTTTCAGAGTTGTTGTGAATGTAGATGAAGTATTTGTTAGACACTTAGCACAAAATTGTCACACTGTGACAATGAGGAGGTCCTCTGAACATTGTCAAATTGGTGACAAATTCTTAATAACACCAAGGAAAGAATCAGTAATATTATTTTAGACAGTAGCAAGAGGCTGATGGGGGAGATATATGGAAATTAGGTAACAATCTAGAAAGATTCTGTTACAAATCACATATCTGAATCTGCTCTGTTGAGAAGAAAAAAATAATTGCTTTCATGGAGCAAATAAATATATAGCACAACGTTAGGTACTATAGATACCGTGATGGCTTTGTAACATGTCAGTCTGGCTGGGCTGAATTACATTTTCTAGAATTCTATTTCTTGTGTCTTTCTGATTAGACCACAGGAAGATTCCTGGAGATGTAGAGAGCAGAGGGAAGCAGCTGCCTATTTGTAGCTCACACCCATTGTTGCTGATCTGCTGAGACACCCCAGGGGCATAGAGCAGTAGCTGGATTGCCTTTCCCTATCCTCCTGCAGCTTCTTTAACACCTGAGCCAGCGACTCCTGAGCCAGGTGCGTGTGTTTAGCTCCCTGATGAAGTGCCTCGGCTTTTGCAGGATACCCTTGTCAGCAAGGCCAGTGGCAAAAAAAAAAAAAAAAAAAATGGATACAGGTTTTATTTAGTCCATCCCCATGGGGTTCCAGGTCATGTTTGCGGGTTCCAGCCAACGCTTGATCTCACCACTCCACATCTATCTTCCCCTCCTGACCAGATGCAAATACTATATATGTATTATATCTATATAATATATATATGCAATTCTGTGCTTAAACCCTGACTGATACAGGTACCATGATTTTTAAAACGTCAGACAAGTACATAGCAAGAGGTTATTTTAGATAGGGTAGTCAGGTAAGTGTCTTTGAGGGGGTACCACTTGATCAGAAACCTGAATGAGGTAGCAAATGAGTCCCGAGAATACCTGAAGGGAAATGATTCCAGCGGAGGCAATATCCGGGGCCCAGCACCTCTGCACTTGCTAACTCTCTCCAGGCCCTGGGAAGAGTTAGATGAAATAGGAAATCTGCACAGGGGTTTGGACTATGTGGTATTGGTAGAAGTGATAAGAAGTGTGTAGATTCAATACATATTTTGAATGTGAAGCTGATGGGAATTGTTGATGAAATGGATGTGAGTGTGAAGAAAAAGAAAAATCAAGAATGAGTCTTGATGTTTTCCATTGAGGAAACATACGCTAAGCCTAGGAGGATCTAAAAATAGGGCATTCACTATCCTCAAGGATTCACAGTCTGTTCCTTCTGCACAGAAACCATACTCAGCATCTCCTCCTTCTTCAAGCACTCTTCCCAACTCCTCATTTGAGTAACTGTGAGTCTCCCATCTTCACTCAGTTGTGTGCTCCATAGGAGCAGGGATTAGCCTTCTTTGCCTTTTTTTTTTTTTGCCCCAGTCCATCTAGTGCAGTGATTTGTGGAGAATAGGGTTTATTTAAATTTCTTTGTGTTGACAATTCTTGAAAAAGATTTGAAATATGCAATCAGTCATAAGCTTCCCTAATTCCTTCAAATCACATCACAACGTGGCTTTGAGGCTTTCTTTATTAGAAAGCCAAGATGTGGATTTGTTTACATGTGCTGATTTTTTTGGCAAATTTCAGTAATTTCATTATTTCAATAACATACCAGGAATCAAAGATTACAGAAAAGGAAATCCTTTTATTCCTGCCATTTACTTCACAAAAGAATCAGAATGTCCTTTAACAAAGAACATTTATATATTAGACAGATTTTAAGCAACTAAATTCTAATCGAGCCAACCAAAGTCAATTCAATATCTTACACATGCTGGATATTAATTAACACAGTTAATTAAAGCAATTTAAAATCTCTCCTTTCCTGATTCCATTAGCATTGGCTTTTTCAACTAATAAAGAACCTTTCTTAAGTATTATGAATTGCCATGGAAATCACAAACTGCAGGGGCATTTATGAAAGAGAAATAATTTATTCATTCATTACTAAAATTCACTGACCATAAATTTGTCACCGAAATAAAACTGTGGCATTTATGCCCAGATGCACTCATAAATAACTAAATAATTAAACCCATAGCCTCAGAACAAAAGCCACACAATGGGCACAATGAAACTCAAATAAGTATCTCACAGGACAAAAATAGAACAAAAATTATGCTAACCTGCATGTGACCCTGTCAGAGATTTTGCGCCAGCAGTTTACAGAAATTCTACTTCACTTTCCACAACTTACTTCCTACTCACTGTCCCTTAAGAGTGACAAAGTATTTGGAGCACCCCAAGGCAGATATTGTCCCTGTCAACACTGTATAGGTCGTGGCAATGAGGACTGTGGTCTTCCAGCTCCCAAAGCACATCTCCCAACTTCTCATTTTACCAGCGTGGCCTAAGCCTCCTCCACTGGGCACGAAGCCAGGGGAAAGGAAGAGGGAGAGAGGAGAACCAGCATTTACTGAGCATCTAGTATTCAGTAACAACTGCCCAACGCCTGTTCCAAATACATTCACCTATGTAGCCCCACGATAATTGTCTCCTCCGTTTTCAAACAACAAAAGTGATAGTGAAGGTTTAATTAGATTGCCCTGGCCACCCAGGACAAGATGCTTTGTACCCAACTCTTTCTGACTCTGAAGCCTATATTTTGCCACCTGAACTGGCTATAAGGATAGCTCTTCATGTCTGTGATGCGTACCCATGCTCTGAGGCATCCTACACAGTCAGCCCTAGTGAGGTCTGCAGCCCTGCATCGGGTCCACCCTGGATTGACCAGCCTGCTCCGATGACAGCAGCAACCTTTTGCATCAAGCTACTTTCCTCAGCAATTTCTTCTTGTCTTTGGAGAGCAAATCAATGTATTGAAAGCAGCCCAGAGACTTCTAAATCAGAAGCATGTTGACTAGAGGATATTACACACACATACTGTGTTCTTTAATGTTGTACAAAAATATGGGGAAAGGGCCACCAAACTCAGTGGAGGAGCCCTTGGATGATGAGTTAGATATGAGAAGAGTGAGTAAATCTCAAAGTAAATAGCAATTTCTGCCCCTTCCTACTCTACTAGTTCTTTACAAAAATAACTGGGCTTGGCTCCACAGAAGTTCAATTTCTTATTCTTGCTTTCCCAGTTACTCGCTGAGTTACTTTGCCCAAGACTTTTACCTCACAGAGCCTCTGTTTCCTCTTTTGCAAAATGGTGTCTATAGTCAACTTTGAACAGTTGCTAGAGGCTCAAAAGAGATTGTGCGTATCTGAAAAGAAGTCAAAAGGGTAAATGTAGCCCACGTATATGTTTCATTTGAATAGCAGAGCATGAAAAGAAGTCAAAAGGGTAAATGTAGCCCACGTATATGTTTCATTTGAATAGCAGAGCATGAAAAGAAGTCAAAAGGGTAAATGTAGCCCACGTATATGTTTCATTTGAATAGCAGAGCAGTTTTCTTTAAATGTGACTTTGAACTTGAGGGTAATGCATCTCCCAGTTGGCCACAGTCCCCACCACACCCTACTGTCTTATACCAGGCAGCACCACACATTGACGCTATCTGCCTGGCCCCTGAGGCATTTAAGTTTGCATCTTATATGTTTATATGTCTTCCGTGAACTCTCAGGAATTATATGAATATTGTAAATATTATGTGTTTCTTTGAAGACAAGAAATCATACCTCAATACCTTCATGATGTGATAATATACAACAGAATGCCAGGCAGATATTGAACTCTAAACAGAAGCATCTGGAAATGAAATCATATTGATGGCGTCTTGATAGAAGTTGTGGCGTTCCTTATAGAGGATCCATCCTCAAAAACTCACTTACACTGCAAAACACTGGTTTCCAGGGCCCAAGACACTAATTAGCCTTCCTTTGTCTTTCCAGAGAACACTCGGATTCTTTTCAAGAAAGAATCTTAATGTGTGGCTTAGATTGAAAACCTGTATTTGTATTCTGCAGCAATGGTTCAGGTCGTGGACGTTTTATAGGAAAAGCAAATAAGTACATCAACAGTACAGAAACTGTTTACCCCAGGGCCCACATGCTACCTTGCGCTCATTACAGTACTTAATATTGCCGTGATTAGTGTTTCTCCCTTGTGAATTCAAGGAATAAGAGGTATTGTGAATGTATGAAAAGTTATTATGTATTCATCTAAAAAACTTCGAAAGAATCTTTTTACTGCACTGAGTATTAGGCCTTGCAATGCCCTGGGAGATTCAGCCAGACCCTGAAGCATGAACTGCATGAAGCTAGCTCCCGGGAAGGGAAAATAACAAGAATAGCCATTTCAGCCCCACTGTTCCCAACTTTCTGTTGCAGGCTGGGCGCCTTTATTTCTATCTACTAGTGAAGGAATAAAATATACGTAAGAAAATTGTATGTTCTAGACCTCTTACCACTAATTTACGTAAATGGAAAAAACCCACAAGTTCACATCCGTACTACTTTCTTATCCATAATTGGACAGTTTTCTCCAGTGGCTTAAATAATACCATTCAGCCAAAGCTTTCAGATTGTTCCTTCGTATTAACTTTATTCCTCTAGGCCCCCTGCGAGCTGGGTTAATAACAGGAGCATTGGAGTCTTTACGTTGCATATAAAAAGGGAGTCAAAATGATTAACCCCAAGTCCCAACCCAGCGCTAGAATCTGGACGCTCTCCCTTAGTTCTTTTTTTCTAGTCCCACACCATATTGTTGAGACACAGGCTAAAATTGCCAAGGATCACAGTCAGCAAGATGGGTACCACCAGATGTGAATGGTGGTCAGCACAGACAGAAGTAGGAAAGAATACATTTCAGGCAAAAGTCTTTCAAGACAGTGTATCTGAGGGAGAGTTTAAACCATGCACTGTTCTTGTTTTCACTCGATAAATTAGTGATCCCAAATACGTGGACCATGGATCACCTATAGATTTGGAGAGCTAATACAAAGAGGGGTGGAAGAATCTATATTTTCAAGTGTATGTCCTCAAACATTGTCTGTAGATGACATACATTTCTTGCACATAAAGCTGCTACTTCTTTTTAATCTTATATAGTTTATATGTGCTGCTCTGATTTATGAAATACCACTTATATGAAAAGCTATTTATTGTGGTCTTGCAATTATGAATCACCACAATTACTATAAGATAAATTTACAAATAATATTGTGCTGAGTGTATTAGGGGAAAAAATGAGCTTGAGGCATTTAAAAAGTTGGGGTCCACTATCCTCAATGATATGCTCAAGTCTATCTTATAAAATGCAATTAGATCCAAGGAACCCAGTTTCTTTCTGAATAATGAACACCTTGAAGCAAACTTTTCACCATTTTTAACCTTTCTACATTTATTATTTCCATTTATACCTTTATGTGCCCAATCTTTAAAATTTTTGCTTCCCAAGAAATATCCACCAAATAATTTGGTCTTTGCGTAGTAGACATATGCTTTTTATTAGAATTTTTTAATTAAAAGTCTCTTTCCCCATTCATTATTTAGTTTAGAGACACCTGATTGAGAATTGCAGCTTTGAATTCTTTAATTTATTTTGAGTTTATTTTTATAGTGATCACAGAATTTCCAACAATGGTTTTTCTGCTTTGGAGTTCCTGATAAACATAATGGGTATCTAATCACCATATTTATTTTTATCACTTTCTGACAATGAAGAACATTCTGTATCACTGAGTTTAGAAACAGTACTATATCCAGTGAGATAGCCCTTTGTTTCAGAACTGGCTCCAAGCCAGATAAGTATGATCGATTCTTCTGCAGAAAGGGTTTTATTTCCCAGAGTTTATTGAAGTAATCCCCAAGCAAACTTATAGGCATGATGTTGATTTCAGTATAGACTTCCCACTGGCCAATCTATTGACTCAAAAACTGCTTCCCTACATTAGAAAACCTGAGAAAAGGGCAACTGTCATTAAGGGAATTGTACTAGTCTTTTTCTATCATTGGGAAGTCTATGAGAGACTAAAAGTTTAGGGAGAGAAGAAATCATAACTCTCAACCTAGAAGAAAACAAAACAAAAAAAACCCTGAGGCTGATTGTGGGATTAGCAAAACTCTACCTGCAACAGCCATGTACTAGGCAGAGATGCACAACTGATGCCATTGAGATGGTTTACATAGATCATCATTTTTATTATAATCATTATTATTTTACATATAATGAAACCAAGGCTTAAAATATCACATTTTCATTGGGCTTAATTATAGACTAAAAGTCATATTTCAAATGCATTATATGAACACATACACACACACACACACACACACACACACATGGATGGCATAAATCCTTCTGAATGCCCTATCTACATATCACTTTGCTCAGATAATTGACCTTCGTAACCAGAGAAAGAGTTCTGGATCTCAATCAGGAAATAAGGGAGGCGTCTCAAGAAAAAATAAATAACAATAATGGAATGTTCCCTCCAATAAGTTATTGATCAAACTGATTATCAGAAATTACCTGGGGAATTTTTATTTTATGAATGTAGCCCCGTGGCTAAAAGTTCAACAGGCCTTAAGCAAAACCTGGGATCTGTATATTTTTTACCTCACAAAGTAACTCCAATAATCAGCCAGGTTTGGGTACCACTTACCTGACCTTCTGTCTTGCGATGCCACGTAACATTTCATCACCCCCTAGTATTTCCCTGAACACTCACCAGAGTCGCCGATGGTGACAGCCAAGCCCAACCTTCTCTGCCACCTGAAGTCCAGGCAAGAGCTAATTTTACCACCTCCTCCTTGTTTGCCTGCAATCAGAGAAACAGTAAAGCCAATGTTTAGGCTCACCATATCTGATATTTAATTGACACCACCTACCTACATGAGTTGTTTATAATTATCATCTGTTCTGAGGGTCGCTGCTTGGGCCAGTCCAGGTGTTCAATATTTTCAAAGTCAACACCAATTCTAACAAATGAGTGAGGACTTGGAGCCATTTTGAGCGATGGGATCACTATTCTGCGGCAACTGTAACAGATGCAAAGAAACAAAAGACAGGGTAAGGGAGCCTTTGCTTTTCCCCTCTTGACTGCACCCGATGCGGTCCCCACAGTGACCTTGCAGCAGTGCTGGAAGCCTAGTGATGATCAGCTGGGACCTTTCTCTCACTTGACAGAGATGTGGCCTCTTGTTGAGTCATTTTAGTTCAAGGTGATACATATTTCTTGTTGTTTGGTTTGTTTTTGTTTTAGAGACTAGTGCCAAAATAGTAATTTTTGTTCAGCTGAGGTGCCCACTCCTTTAGAAATCTAGATAAAATCAGCATTCTCACCATGACGCCTGAATCTTGTCAAGCTACTTTGCCTCTTCCCAGGGTTTCTGCAAGAACTCTGGTCTCGAACGTTTCATGAATTTTAGTAGAGTTTACTCAAGATGTTCGGGGTCACAGGGAGAGTCACACTGTGGAATAGAGACTTCCACCAGCTACCCTGTTCCGCTTTCATCATTCTTGCCATCATCGTTCCTGTCCGCCCTCTCACAACCCGGCTCTGAAGGCCAAACGGTACCAAAGTCTGGATATGAGGCAGATAGAGCAGTGGTTAAAGGCGTGACCTTCGGAGTCAGATTGCCTGGATTCAAATCCTGCCCCGGGCGGCACTCTGCCTCCGGACAAGACTACTGCCCATGAGAGGTGTCATTTGTTAACCAGGAATGATAATGGTGGCTACCTCACTGGGTTTTTGAGTAAATGATACCAGACCATGGCTTAAAGCACAAAACACAGAATTGGGAACATTATAGGTGCTCGTAAATATCCCCCAGCGGGCATACTGATGATCCCCTGAGCCACTGAAATGATGCACCCTAATCCCTGCCTCATAAATGAGGATAAGGGATGGAATCCAGCTCAGTACTAATTATTACTAACACTCAGTTAAATCCTGAGAGAAATCAAATTCCAGCGATTTCAAGGAACTTACAGTGCAGTTAGAAATATACTACCAACTCATGAACGGGGAGATCTGAGAAGCAATGTACAAGGTGACAAAATTAACAAAATGGAAACTGAAAGCTAAGCAAAGCCATGTTCAGGGTGGAATAGTGATACTCAAGGAAAGCATTTGGAAGCAGACATTCTGAAATTGATGTTAAAATGAAAACACACACACACACACAAAACCCCGATAGCAAGCAAGTAAGAGAGAAGGTATCTGAAATGCTGGGTGGTTTTAGGAAACATACATTGATTTGCATAGTTGTAAGTAGCAGGTCCTAAGCTAAGGTGAGCGAGGAGGGGCGGAAGGAGAACACTGATGGCTGATGGAAGACTGTGTAATGAATCCTTGAGCATTTGCCTCTATAGGCTCCCAACAGAGAGCGTACAGAGCCACAAGCTGTCACCTCCTGTTGGGCACCACAAGGAGAGAGGACAGGAGGGGAGCTGGAGAAGGAAGGCCTCCAGGGATCAGGCTGTGTGGGAATGTGGAGTGTGGGCCTCGGAGCTCTGTGGGACCGATGAAAACAGAACGGGTGAATCCAATGATGTTCCAGCAATAATGTCATGATCTAACCTTTTCTATACTAGCGATTTCTGTGGTTTTATGAAATCAGAGTCACTCATTCAAAGAGAGAAATATTGAATATTTCCATGACATCACTGTGCCTCTGGATGACTGCAGGGCTGCATGGATTAGGCCACGTGCACACACTCATGCAGCTGTGGAAGGAGGTTAGCTGTGGGAATAAAGCAGGGTCTGGTTGAGGGGAAATCAGACCTACATCTGAATCCTAGCTTTGCCAGTTGCTGGCTGCTTGACCTTGGGCAAGCCACCTAACCTTGCTGAGACTTAGGGTCCTTCTGGGTAAAGCATGAATAATGCCCACCTTGCACAGTTTGTTGTGTGGATTACAGGTAACATGTACAACACAGCAGCTTGCACACAGCAAGCACTCAATAAATGCTAGCCATTACTGCAACGTACAATACAGGCAACTAAACCCAAACAACATGGAAGGTGTAACCTACAGTTGAGAGTCCTCAAACACCCTATCATAAAATCCGTATATTACTGTACGAATTTTTTTAAACTCCTACAAATTTATTTGTATTATAACTTTTCATTGTATACTCCTGCGTGTGAGAGATACGCAAGAACTTCACGGGTTGTATTTGCCTGCCCCCTCGTGGTAAGATAAGCCCACTTCAGGTATGAGGCAAAATACCTCATTTTATTCTTTACCTAGAAACCAGAGGCTGCAGAGGTAAAGCGACCTCCCCAAGGTCACTAAGTACTAAAAGGCAGAATTGGAATCCAGGTCTCGTCACTCCTCTCCATGTTTTTTTCTATCCACCGCAGGGCTGGAGAGGGCTGAGGGAAGTTTAAGCTGGACGTTTAATGAATACAACATATAGGTCTCCCTTCGCTTCACCTCTCTTAGGCAATAAGGCTATTTTCCTTTGGTAATGAAGGGGTTTAAGTTGCCAGGCCCTCCGGCCACCTGGCTAACCTTACATGGAGTCAGGCACGATTGTTGTTGAAAAAAAAAAAAAAGGAAGCCTGCAGTGCTTCAGGTGGGGCTGGACTCCCAGGGACAGAAGCAGACAAGTCAAAGCATATTAAGAAAATCCTGGGCTTCCCTGGTGGCGCAGTGGTTGAGAGTCCACCTGCCGATGCAGGGGACACGGGCTCGTCACCCCGTCCGGGAAGATCCCACATGCCGCGGAGTGGCTGGGCCCGTGAGCCATGGCCGCTGAGCCTGCGCGTCCGGAGCCTGTGCTCCGCAATGGGAGAGGCCACAACAGTGAGAGGCCTGCATACCGCAAAAACAAAAAAAAAAAAAGGAAATCCTGACTTAGAATAACCAAAAACATTTTCTACCAGTAAACTGGTCAGGATAGGATAGAAGGGATGACAGCCCTCTCACCTGGGTGATACGCTGGGCTCGTAGCCAGATGAACTGGTTGGAATCCGAACTGCATCTCTTCTCGCTCTGTGGTCTTCAAACAGAAGGGAAGGGGGCAGGGCACAACCTTTAAAAGAATGACGTAGCACGTGAGGGTACGCAAAAACTGATTTAGAACCAATTGGGCCCAAGATGGCAGAAGATTCAACTTCCAGGAGACCTTGAGCCTCATTATATGCTCATTGTAATAAATTAGCGTATGCTAAAGACCACACCCACAGGCACCGCCATGACAGTTCCAAGGCCAACCATAAAAGGCCAAAAAGTGGGCGGTGGCCCAATTCCTGGAAATCCCCGCCCCTTCCCTCAAAATAGTTGGAATAGTCCTCCCACTCATTAGTTCATTAAAATACCCCGCCCATAAAAATTAACCGCCGCCGGCTTCCCTGGTGGCGCAGTGGTTGAGAGTCCGCCTGCCGATACAGGGCACGCGGGTTTGTGCCCCGGTCCGGGAGGATCCCACATGCCGCGGAGCGGCTGGGCCCGTGAGCCATGGCCGCTGAGCCTGCGCATCCGGAGCCTGTGCTCTGCAACGGGAGAGGCCACAGCAGTGAGAGGCCCGCGTATCGCAAAAAAAAAAATTTTTTTTAATTAACCACCGCATAGTTCGGGGCCGCCCTCTCACCCTCTGAGATGGCCCACACTCTGTCTGTGGAGTGTGTATCTCTCTCAATAAATCTACTTCTTACCTATCACTTTGCCTCTCGCTGAATAACTTCTGCGCTGAGACATAAAGAACCTGAGCTTCAGTAAGTCCTGACACCAGGTGTGTGATTTTTACAGAGTGAAGTAAGTCAGAAAGAGAAAAACAAATACCATATGCTAACACATATATATGGAATCTAAGAAAAAACAAAAAATGGTACTGATGAACCTAGTTGCAGGCAGGAATAAAGAGGTAGACATAGAAAATGGACTTGAGGACGTGGGGTGGGAGGGCGAAGCTGGGGCGAAGTGAGAGTAGCATCGACATATATACACTACTGAATGTAAAGTAGATAGCTGGTGGGAAGCAGCCGCATAGCACAGGGAGATCTGCTCGGTGCTTTGTGACCACCTGGAGGGGTGGGATAGGGAGGGTGGGAGGGAGGCTCAAGAGGGAGGGGATATGGCGACGTGTATGCACGTGGCTGATTTGCTTTGTTGTGCAACAGAAACTAACACAGTATTGTGAAGCAATTGTGCTCCAATAAAGATCTATTAAAAAAAAAAGAGTGGATTCAAGTCCCAACCTGAGTTGTGCGGTTTCAGTCTTTAATCTACGCCTAGTTTGAGACCAATAACTGGGGAGAAAGAAACTATATTTGAGAACCACATGTCAAAATTTTCAAAAGTCAGAGAATTTTGCACATAATAGAGCTTCAAATAAATGCAAGTTGTTACCATTTTCACATCACACTGGACTGTCGGTATAAAATATACAACTTTTTAAGAAATGCTTCTAAGTCATTATGGTTCTGAGGTGAGGGAAGCACTTCACCTCTCTGAGCTCACTTTATTCATCTGAAAACATACTTTACAGGTTAACAGTGAGAGTTCATGGCATGATATCTAGATGTTCAATAAATGTTACTTGAATCTAAAATGGAAACAGCTAACCCTCAACTTTCTTCCTGCCATTGTCCACCCCCAAACCATAAAATACACAGAGCAGGAACGAGAAAAGGAACTCAAGTCAGTCCACTCAACAGTTTGGTTAGAAGGTTTGGTTGAGACACAAGATCACGACTCTGGATTTACAGGTGGATAAACAGCCCTCAGTAAGCCTGGCCCCACTAACATGACAAGGAGTCATGGCTATATTTAGAAAAATACCTGCCTTTTCTTTTGACATTTAGGAAAGAGAATTTGCTGATTTTTAGGGTTTCCAAACTGTGTTCTATGAAACAATAAGATTTTGGAGGGTTCCCAGGGCTCTGGAAGGGAGGGATAGTAATATAGGGCAAAGAGGTGGGCTTCTGTGTCCCCCATCTGTGGTTCAACCTGAACAGCTGCATTTTATAAGATTTTATTTGGAAGGCAAAGTTTTTGCTTTAAGACAACTTAAAAAATATGACCAGGCTAGACCATGGCCCTCATAAGGCCTGGTGGCAGGTCCCATCCTGATGAGTCGGGCCTTCTGACGTGTTCCAGAAGTGGCACTTCGAATGCCAATGATTGGTCTAATCAGTGAGGACTGAAGAGGCAAAGGGAAGAGCTTGAGGAGAAGCCTCCCGGAGAAATCAATCAAGCAGCTGACATGCACTGTGTTACTTTGTGCCAACCAATGACTAACGCCCAGAATTAATTCCGCTGATGCTCATAACAACTGTGACTTTTGGTGCCAAAGATCTGCGCCCTTAACCTCTGTGCTGTATTGCTTAACCATACAAATAGATCGTGTGAATAACCGAAACTATAAAGAAAGACCATCAGCTCTAGTGTTGTCAGGAGTGTCTCATTGGTAAATGAGGGATCATAGGCCACTACAGGATGGAACATCTAGTCTGAAGACATTTCCCTCAATTTCCTTCTGAGGAAGCCCTAACTGTGAAAAGGCTATCGTGCTGTCCCGACGGCAGGTCACTGCAAGGAAGACGTTCTTCTGGAAGCTTCTTTTAGCCTAAAACTTCACATGTAATCAGCATAATTTATAGATGGGATTTACATATTTTTAAAAATATTTCAAAATTAAAATGACTAGTAACTTATCAGTGAAACTACCAAACCCACCTCCCCTTCACTCTTCACCACCAGACATCCAATAAAGTCACCATCCCAGATGCTGCCGTGTCCATCCCATGGTTTCATGTCACCCCTGTTTGGGGAAATACAACTGCCCAAGATGGGAAATCTGTCTGCCATGGCTTATTGGGTATGTTTTGGAACTCTGTTATATTAACTTATTCTCCCAAACAAATCCCACACTGCTGGACCTCCTTTCCCTTCAATGACCTAAGGGTAGGGCAGAGATATCTTCACATTCTAGGAGGGGTGGGTTTTCCATGGAGTTTATGAAGCTTAAGGTTCAGGGCCCTAACTTGTACAGTAATGTGTCAATGTAGTCATAAGATTTGTAAAGCTTGCAAAAGAAAAATCGTTCAACCCCAATCAGTTAAGGCCTCTGTCTCCTTTCCAGTCCTAATTTCCCTCTGATACATCTCCCCTCTTGTCAGAGGGCAGTGGCGGGGCCGTGGGCATTTGGGGTCTGGCTAAGGGGAGGTAGATCCAAGGGCATGTGATCTGTGTGAGGTGTATCCCTGCAGCTTGCAGTCACTTCTGTGCGTGGTAGTTGCTGTGGTTCACGAAGGGCTTCCAGGAAATGCCCGGCCCTCTCCACGCTGACCCACCCTCCAGTGTCGGGGTGTGAAGACAGGAGGGCAAAAGTCAAACGAGATATGAGTGTGGTTCCACAGCAACCAGTTTTTAAAGTATTCATAGTGGAAATGCACAAAACCAGAATTTTCTCTGTGGAAAATTCTTCCAAATCTTCAAGTTCATATTTCAAAGAAATTTTTGAGATTTTTTTCAACTCTGAGAATCTTGAAAATTTACATGGCATAACCAAAATGAAGTGTGAAGTGGAAAGAAATTTATAAACTGTCAAAAATATTCTTCTCAACGATGTTAAAGGAAAGACTAAATTATCTATTATCTCTATAAAAATATATTATACCACCAGAGTTGTATGAAGAAGTAATCAAAGAGTATGTAGCCAAAACTACAGGAAAAAACTATTTCATAGGTGTGTCGGGCAGTTAATGAGTATAAATGTCTTTATTGGACTTTGATGCTTACACAATTTGTCAACTTTTACAATTTTGTCATTTCTTGGGATTTTTATTCACATATTCACTTTTGTATCTAATTTTATATTCTCTCTTAAAGCGGGTGGCTAATTTTCATAAGCTTCAGACCCCATCAGTCTGCATCTGCCCCTGATTGTCTCAGTGCCTTATCACCCAATTTCCTCAGAGCATTTATATGCCCTTTCCTCTGGAATAGTCTTACCCTAGAACGTTGCCTGTTTCACTCCCTCACTTCATTCATGTCTTAGCTGCTCGAGCTGCTATAACAGAATAACATGGGCTGGTGACTTCTAGTCAACAGAAACTTATTGCTCATAGCTCTGGAAGATGAGAAATCCAAGATCAAGGTGCTAGTAGATTTGGTGTCTGGGGAGGACCCACTTCCTGGTTCTTACATGGCCGTCTTTTCACTGTGTCCTCACATGGTAGAAAAGACAAGGGGTCTCTACGGAGTCTCTTTTATAAGGGCATTAATTCCATTCATGGGGGGCTCCACTCTCACGACATAATTACCTCCCAAAGGCCCCATCTCCAAATATCATGACGTCGGGCATTAGGATTTAACATAATGAATTTGGGGGAGACAGGAACAATCTATGGTAACTCAGGTGCTTGCTCAGACGTCACCACACTCAGGAATCCTTTCCTGGCCACCCTATCTAAAATAGAATCCCCTTCATTTCCCATCTCTCTCTATCACTTTACACCACTTATTTCACAGCACTTACCACCTGCCACATTTGTGTGTACTATAATATAAGCACCACAAGAGGGCTGACATGTGTTTCGTTCACTGCTTTATCTGCGTTGCTGATATCGGTGCTGTGGATGAAATATGTCACCTGCCATATCAGTAAACAAAGGATGTTGTGGCCATCAAGCAAGCAGCCACTGCAGTCACCACCAATTGTGCACCCGGAGGGGATTCAGGAGGGAGAAAAGCAGGCTACTGGCCCTAGTAGTTAGGGTGCATATCAAAGGGATGATTTAAGTGAGCCCAGACTCTTGCATCTTCCCATCCAGAGAAAAGCACTAAATTCATTAACTTAAGATGTCTGGTTTTCCTTCAATTAACTGTAATTTTTTTTTTTTTGGTCACACTGCACATCTTGCAGGATCTCAGTTCCCTGACCAGGGATTGAACCCAGGCCACCATGGCAGTGAAAGCCCAGAATCCTAACCTCTAGGCCACCAGGGAGCTCACAATCTTCTGATGTTCTGACTACTTCGTTTTTGTGGCAAAACTTCTGTAACCCTGGCTCCTCCCTTACCTCTTCAGAGAAATCCCTCGGAGCTATCTGAGAGGCTGCCATCCAGGGTTAAGTCCTCAATTTTGTCCACCAAGTAAAACGATTCTCAACTTTTAGGTCATATATTGCTTTTCAGTAAACAATGCCTAGCTCATAGTGGGCAATCAAAACATATTTGTGGGTTGAATGAATAAAAATTGTCTATGTGTGTGGATACAAAGACAGAGATATATGCCCAAATCCATTAAAGAGTTCATCTGCCTGATGGGAAATCTTTGGGCTCAATTAACATTGTAAAAATCCAATTCAAAGGAGGAAGAGGAATCCTCATCTTTCTGTGGGCCCCATGCCTTTGCCCAGTTGTGTCAGTTGCTTTTTTTTTTTTTTTCCATTTTAACAGGTGATAATCTACCTTCACCCTTCTCAGAGAAACTCCAGGTGAAAAATCTTAAAACAGTACGAGAATTATTTTAAAAACTGGTAATTTTTAAAGGCAAGACCCAAATGTCTTGGCAGTCACTCGCCTCTCCCACAAAGAGAGTCAGTAATGGTTGCAACAAAATCCCCCAGGCAGATTGTAGGTGGCTCATTAGCTGAGGAAACTTGGAGATGCCTGAGACAGGACAGCTTCTCTCTAAGCCGGCAGCACTATCCGGGACGCCTCCAGGCCACCGGTTAGTGAGCTGAAGCTTTCCTAATCTACTCCCGCGCAGAAAAGAAAGCCCTAAAATAGGGTGTAATCATCTGATAGAGAAATAAGGACCTAGATTCTCCACATGGCAACAGCCCGGATTTTCTCCTTATGAAGCAATGATCATTTAAATTTCCTGTTAATCCTTCAGCCGCTCTCCTGTTGGACTTAGCATTGGGGTGCACCCAGACTACTAATACTGGACTGATCGGTGATTTAAAAACTAATCAGAAAGTTATCAAACATGAAGGGGAAAGGAAAAAAAAAAAAAAAACTGGTGGATTTTTATTTCCCCATCTTGTGCCAACACTGCCACCTATTGTTAAAAATACATAAAAGGAACGCTGCAAGTAAATCCTTCCAAAGAAACGGGGAATTAGGAACATAGTTGCGCTCTCAGCTGTTATTTCTTGTTGATTTTCTAAAATTGTGTCAACCCTGTATCATCTCAAAAGCCGAAATCGAGTTTTGAGAAGATTGATTATTTATTCTTTCTTCCAACACTCAGCGTTTGCCATTCAGCTGAAGAGCTAACGTGCATTATCTATTTCTATTGGCAAAAGCCACTTTCCTAAGGGCATTACGTGAATTGACTTGGGACTGTTCTTGGTCACAAGAAGCTCATGAGATATAGACTATTAGTAATACCCATATTAATTTTGTTTTACACATAACTGAGGCACGGAGAGGGAAAGTAAGTCACTCAAGGTTACATCTCTGGTAAGCAGGGAGCCACAGACCCTGTGACTCAGCACTGTTTTAACCATCACAGCGTCCTGCCCCTCATTCTAAGTGCTAATTGCCATGAAGGTGATACAAAATATTTAGAACACTTGGATCCAACCATCAACAAGTTGGGGGACAAGTGAATACAGCTCTTAATGGAAAAATGCAAAATTCAGGATGAGACCGAGTGCTTTATTTGATCACTAAAGGCTTTTCACATGGAGATTTGTGTCTCTGAAAGTTCAAGTTTCTACCCCATGCGTATTATAACCAAACAATAGAGTGAGTCCCACTGCTAATGCTCCAATTCTCCAACAGATGTGTGTTTTAGTGCAATTCCCTTCACCTGGAGTAATTTTAAAAATACATTTAATGTAAAATAGATAGCTAGTGGGAAGCAGCTACATAGCACAGGGAGATCGGTGTTTTGTGACCACCTAGAGGGGTGGGATAGGGAGGGTGGGAGGGAGACGCAAGAGGGAGGAGATATAGGGATGTATATATATGTATAGCCGATTCACTTTGTTATACAGCAGAAACTAACACAGCATTGTAAAGCAGTTACACCCCAATAAAGATGTTAAAAAAGAATACATTTAAAAGATTTAAGATGGGAAAACCCCAAACAGGACAAGACCTAAGTTCCAGTTCTGGTCTGAGATACTTTACTTCTTTCGGTTTTAGTTGCCAGAACTGTAAACTTGTTTATTTTATTTTATTTATTTTTAAATAAATTTAGCTAGTTTTGGCTGCGTTGGGTCTTCGTTGCTGCACAAAAATAAAGCCTTTCCTCCCTCAAAATGTTTATTTTTCTAGATATTTTTATGAACACAATATGACTGAATATTCTGATCTTACAAAATATCTTGATTGGTGATACAAAGATTGGAAGATTTTGTTGTGGACTAATGTACAGGCATCCTTGGTGTGCATGGCTGGCACAAAGGGACAGGTGGAAGGAGTTTGACCTTGGCTGGTTTACTGAGTCACACTAAGCAGCTACTCATTGCTCAATGGCATCTACCATTTAGGCAGACGTTTTGTTAGAGATGAGCTTGGGGCTTCCCTGGTGGCTCAGTGGTTGAGAATCTGCCTGCCAATGCAGGGGACATGGTTCGAGTCCTAGTCTAGGAGGATCCCACGTGCCGCGGAGCAACTAGGCTCGTGCGCCACAGCTACTGAGCCTGTGCGTCTGGAGCCTGTGCTCCGCAATGAGAGGCCGCGACAGAGTGGCCCCTGCTCACTGCAACTAGAGAAAGCCCTCGCACAGAAACAAAGACCCAACACAGCGAAAAAAAA
>NW_020174046.1:4956216-5000256 GCF_003031525.2 Neophocaena asiaeorientalis asiaeorientalis | reverse complement strand
TAATTTCCATCCCACCCCTTCCTCTCACTGAGTCCTCTGCCTTTCGTGTATATTTAAACAAATTGGTTCAAATTCTGCTAAAAATATATCACTTGAAAATACTGTTAAACATTTTAGTTTCTGATGAGAAATGTGTGTAATATTTAGGGGTTTTTTTTTGCAAGAAAACCATATAATAATGGAAACTTTTTACACATTTAATTTTCAAACTGTTCTCTCATAGCATGTTTCTTTCAAAAGGGGTTATGCATTGTATTTGTTTTTATCACCTTTATTGTACAAGAAGATTATTAAGGGTTTCCCTTAAAAAAAAAAAAAAAAAAAAAAGCTCAACAAAAATATATAATCAAGCATTTTACATAATGCATACATTCTTAATATCTGCAGGTAAGATAAATAACAGAAGGCAAAAACAGATATACTAATTGTATTGCTTCTCTTTGGCAAGTCACCAATATTACCCCCTGCAGAAACATAGGATATGTGTAAAAAGCAAAAATACCCACTACAGTCGTAAAATAATTGTCCCTTAGTAGAAACAACAAAATATTTAGCAATAATGCAGTAGACGGATTTTTCAAATTGACTAAAATTTATTATAATACTTTATTTATACCACAGGGGTTAAAGTAGCAAGCTGCTTTCCAAAATTAAGGCCCACAGCAGTAGTTAGGAAAAAAAAAAAAGACACCCTTTTTTCCTGGTTGTATCCTGGCTATTTTTCATTTAATAATGTCACATTCAAATTCTACCTCTCAGATGCCACTCCTAAGGAAAACAAAATCCTTCCCTAGACAAAAGCTGTTTTACTTGAAGGTCAGTTGTCTGACCACCCCCCAACCAAATACACATTTTGTTATGAGGCATTCAGCTTTCTTAAGTCAGTATTTGCCATCTAACTCAGTGTCCCAGAATGAAAAAATTCCTTCCACTTTACAGCAAAGATACATATTGTGGCTCTACTGAAGCAATGTATACATGTTGGAACTAAAAATTAGAAAAGCAAAAGGGTCCATTCAACACACAGCAGCTTATATCGAAATATATACATGTATGTATATGTTCTCACAGTTACATTTTAGAAAAATATTTACATGTTCAGAAATATTTCTCCTAAGGTCTATAAATAACACTTTAAAAGCTCAACTGATGAAAATGCAATACAAGAATGTATCAAATTAAATAAATCTCCTAAACCTTGAAGTCAGTAAAGCTTGAGGTTTGTGTAAAGTGTGTTGTCAGTCCCTAATACTAGGGAAGACAGCATCCTCTAAACACGGTAGGAGAGGAACTCTAAAACTTTGGAAGGAATCGGCAGCTCCTGGACTTCTTGGGTGGGCATCACTCTCCGGACTGGTATGCGACATAAATGTTGAAGGCTAGGGACTTGCCTTGGAGTGGCCCCAAAATACACACTTCCATCATGTGTCCCAGCAGCTAAAACACTGCCCTCAGTAGAAAAGGCACAGCAAAGACCATTGCTCAAAGGCGTAACTTGTACTGGATAATCCTCATCAATTCTCCAGAACCTCACCATTTTATCATCAGCAAGGCTTGCAACATGCAGTCCATCATGACTAAACGAGACAGATCGTACCCATCGGTCATTTGCTCCTCCAGCAAATATTGGAGTGGGTGGGGAAAGCAGGTGCCCAAATTCCATCAGAATGTCTCCAGTGTGTGGATCCCAGATATAAACTCGAGTATCATAAGAGGCCATAGCCAGTAATGCTCCATCAGGAGAAAATCACAAGCTACAACATCATGGTGATGTCCTTCTAGTTTCCGTATCATGGTATATTTATCCATATTCTGAAGGAAAACTGCTTTACTGGCTCCCACTGAACACAGCATAGAAGAGTCAGGAGAGAATGCACAGCTGTACACCCAGTTCTGATGGCCCCTCAATACTTTCATCATGTTTCCATCATCTTTCAGGTCCCACACTCTCAGAGTTTTGTCTCTTGAAGCTGACACCAGGATCAAGCTCCCATCTGGAGCAAAAGTTAAATCTCTGACCACTTCAGTATGACCTACCAAGTTAAGGAGGAGTTTTCCTGTACATACATCCCATATTTTGATACACCCATTGTTTAACCCTGTGGCAAGGAGTAGCTGATCTTGTCCAAATTTGAATCGATGCCATTCTATGTTTACACAGCGACTCTGTTTTTCTGGAACTGAAGATCCAAAAGCAAGACTCCAGACTATATCGCCACAGTCTATAATATGTTCACGAGGCTTATCTTTTTGACCACCATCACTGTTTTGTCTTGACAATCTTAAACTGCTTGAATTGGTGATACTCTTGGTGCCATGCAAGAGAAAGTTCTTAAGGCAAAAGCAACAGTCCAATTTTCACGACCACATTTCTTGTCAAAAGGAGCTGCAGGAGCTAAGAGTTCACCTGTAGTACGCGATCTCACGATCTCTTACTTGTTGACCATCGGGGGAAAGCTGGCCCTCTGTGGGGCACCGTCTGATTCCGGGGGCGCGATGCGGCGTGACGCGGGCTGGGTCCCTCCCGGTCCCGGGGACGGAGGGGAGGGGCGGGGCGGTCCCGGCGTTTTCTGCCGACCGCCCCGGGAAAGCTCCGGGAGGCCTAGGACCAAACTACGGAGTCAAACACAGACAATAGATGCTGTTCCCTTTCTCGCGCCTACGGACCAAGATGCTTCCCTCCACACAACCGACTGCAGACGAGACACTGGAGCAAGATCTTGTTTTTAAAGAGTAGAAAAGTGGTTGCACAGGGCTCTGGGTGGAGGAAATAGGGAGATGTTGGTAAAAGGGTATAAATTTTCAATTATAAGATGAGTAAGGTCTGAGGATCTAATGTATAATATAGTGACTATAGTTGATAACACTGTATTGTATAGTTGAGATTTGCTAAGAGAGTAGAACTTAAATGTTCTCACCAAATAAAAAGGATAACTGTGTGAGGTGATGGAGGTTTAAATTGGCTCCATGGGGGAAATCCTTTCACAATGTACATGTGTATCAAATCAGCCCGTTGTATACTTTAAATATCTGGCAATTTTATGCGTCAACTATACCTCAATAAAGCTGAAAAAAAATCCTGTTTATAAAATGAACCACATTTGCTAATTTCTGACTACAATTTGAGACTAAAACTTGCAATAAATTATGCAGTAAAAATAATATAGTAATATTATAGAGACTCTGGAACTATATTCTGGAATCTCTTTTTTATTCCAAAATAGTCATTCCATCAATGAGTAAATGTACCCAGTTTTACCATAAATTGTTTTTAAATTTATTTATTTTTGGCTGCATTGTGTCTTCGTTACTGCATGTGGGCTTTCTCTAGTTGCGGCGAGTAAGGACTACTCTTTGTTGCGGTGCACTGGCTCTAGGCACTCGGGCTTCAGTAGTTGTGGCTCGTGGGCTCTAGAGCGCAGGCTCAGTAGCTGTGGCGCACGGGCTTAGTTGCTCCACGGCACGTGGGATCTTCCCGGACCAGGGCTCGAATCCATGTCCCCTGCATTGGCAGGTGGATTCTTAACCACTGTGCCACCAGGGAAGTCCCTTGTTTTTAATAAAGAAGTAACTTACTGTTGAGTATCAGTCTCCTAAAACATTTTAATGGCTCATAAATAGTTCTTTTTGTATTTCATCATTGAAACAATTTAGCAAATACCATAAGCTGAGATACGATGGAGACACCTGTATTACGGAGCAAACGTCTCACACCGAATTATTTGTCCTCATTCTTGTTTCTTCTCTACTTCAGTGATGTTTTCTGTGCCTCTTCCAGCAATATTTGCTGACAAAGGAATATACTTGTGTCAGTTTCCATGTTATTTCCAGTATTTTGTTTCAGCCATTTTAACCTCAGTAAGAAGAGCAAGGGGATTTGCCGTTATGTGCATCTGCTATTATGTAAGCTCAAAAGATGCTTGTAAACATTTATTACTGTATGTAGTATGTCAAGGAGAGATTACATCTTACTTGACTTTAAGCATCACCGGAAAAATTGTAATGTTCTTCTTCGTGTTCCTCATGTTTCTAAAAATCTTGCTTGCAAAGTGATGACATAAATAAATTGTAATATATCACAACATGCCAAATGAAGAAACCATTGCAGGGTGGGGTGCCCATTCAGCCCTCAGGACATCTACATACTACACTATGTGTTCTGCACTACACGTGACTAACACAGCCATAACGACAAGCGTGTCTGTGTCAACCCTTCTACGAAATACCAGAAATGCTTAAAATGTTTCTTTTCAAATATAAAAACACACACAAATACATTTTCTAATATGTTCTTCATACAGCACAATGGATCATCTTGCCCATCGTTGTAGAGGCTGCTCCCAAAGAAATGAGGCAAAACGGGCAACGCAGAGGTCACTGGAACCACCACTATCCCACTGAAAATTAAGCCTACTGAGACGACAAATGTCATTTTATTACACCTTGTAGTGATGAGCACACATTTATAAATATTATTTGAGAAAAACTTTAACATTTTTAGTCAGAATCACCCTAATGATCTTTTTAAATAGTGGCAAAAGGGGAGAACACTAACTCCTGGTTTTAGTTGGTAAATATCAAAGTGACTGTGGTATGCCAAATAATGTTCCCATCCTAATCCCTGGAAGCTGTATGTTTCCTTATGTGAAAGAGGGACTTTGCAGATTTGATTCAGGATCTAGGGGAAAAGAGGACCTTTGGCTGACAGAGCAGACCTGTTGACCCGAAGAGATGACCTGCCTGAGATGAAGAGATGAGGGCTGAAGCTGAACAGTGGGTGACCTGTGCTGCATGGTCCCTCAAGCCATGGATCAGATGGGAAAGTTGACACCCAAGTGGATGCGATCGTGAAGGGTTAACCAAGTAGAAAGACCAGACAGGATGCTAGGTGCTGCAGTGATCACTGGGACAGCAACTAGGTGCACAGAACAAGGTGCTTCCACAGGCCCACCAGGGGGCCATGACTCTGTCACCATGTAAATCAAGCCAAGGTCAGATAACAACTGTGGGGCAGAAGAGGGGTTAGGGAATATCCTGATTTGATTGGACTTAAATCTGAAAAAGCTGGAGAGAAGAAATGGGCAAGATTAGATTTGAGTTTTCTCGCCTTCAGGTGGAATGGGGCTCTAAGTATATATTAATCTTGACTATAAAATTGTTTGTAAATAATTTTAATTATAAAAATGTTAATTTTCATAGCTGAATTCATAGTTATTTTATAGTATGAAAATACCACACTTGTACTGTGTCCCTAATACACCGGGCACACAATGAATACTCAATAAAGACTTGTTAATGTAAACTCAGGTCATGGGAGAGGCTCTTTCTTGGCTTCTCTCTGCACTTCCATTGGCCTCCTCTTCAGCTGTGAGCTATATTCCTGACCCTAGAACTTAAATGTATTCAGAAAGAAGCCAACATGGATATCCTAAACCTCATTATACATCCGAACTTGAAACTGACACCAAGTCAGTATTTTACGACTAAGGGCTCCCAGGAAGCTAGTCTGATTTGGAGGTAGAAATGGATTTAAGAACACAGAGGACTTGCAAGCTTGATTTGGAGGTAGAAATGGATTTAAGAATACAGAGGACTTGCAAGCTTGATTTGGAGGTAGAAATGGATTTAAGAACACAGAGGACTTGCAAGCTTGACCCAGGAGCTCTCTTGGCCACCTGTGATGGATGTTTTCCTGCTGCCGTAGAACAGGTTGAAAGGGCAAATGAGCTTCTGACAAATGTAAGAAGAACTCTCTATTTAGCCTGAAATGGCAACAGGCAGACCAACGCTTCCCATGCAGGTCTGTGACGCTGAATTCATTACAGATCTAATAAAGCACTTTAGCTATCAAAAACACACAAAAAAATTTAAGTAACAGCAAGTAGCACACAAAAATACGTAAGTTAAAAGCCTGGATGTAACCTAGAAAGCACTGCTCCATCCTTTTCCCGATTCTAATAGGTCTCTCCTACGGAATTTTCAATAAATCCTATTTTTCCCAATCTAATTTTAACAGCAAGGAGTTTTGATAAGCTTTCACAGGATTGTGTTATAAAACTGGTGTTGAAAAATACTCTCCATGACGAGCTTTGAGGATCTTTACAGTGTAAGCATTAAAGAGCTTCACAGAGAATCGTCATCAAGAGAATTACTGGGTCACCTAAATGTATTAAACGATCTCATGGGATTACAGTACCTAAAACCCACAATCTTAAGTTTAAAATTTAATCATAAGAAGATGAGCATTGAACCCACCATTCCCTTTCATGAATTTTTACAGAAAAAAACTGTTTATATTCATAAAGTATTCACAAGTATTTACAAATTATCCAGGTTACCGATTTTTCACCTCATCACCACCATGATCTCTTCATGATTGCTTGAACAGAACAAATTTTCTCAAGTACTCTCTCACATGATCCTTGGTGGGTACGACAGAGGAAATATTCTTGTCCTCTCCCCTGTGCTCTCTATATTGTTCCTTAAGAAAATCGCGGACTTACAAGGTTCTAATTTTGCAAGACAGGGTCTCACATCATATCGATACAAGTACGCAATTTTTAAGAGAATTCACAAAGGCTAATTATGGTAAATGTTGTGGTTAACCCCCCACATTTACTCCACCAAACTCCCGTCAGCAATAGCATGACCAGGTGATTCTCACTTAAGAGGGACCCCTGGTTCAAAACTGGGCAAATAACCCAAGGCTGGCCTATGAGAAGACAGAAGTTTGGCTAATGGCTTCTGGGAAAGGTCCCTTATACGCTGAAGAGCAATGAGGGCTCAGCATCTCTTCCAGTGAATATGAAAAAAGAAGCGTGGAGCCTGTCTGCCATCTTGCAACCGTGGTAATTAGCAGCCTCAGGAGCAGCCAGCGTTGTGATGGCCAAACAGCCTGAGATGAACGATATGGGTCTTTGATGACATTATTAAACTGCTGGATGAACCGACCTTCTTGACTTTCTCTCAGGTGAGGAAATAAACTTATATTTAAGTCAATTTGAGCTTGCAAACGAACCAACTTTAATGGATGTCATTTCTTTCTAGTTAAACCCAAACCCCTATTTCCAGATACCTTCACCTACTTCTTCTCCATGTATGTCAACCCTGTGGCATGTCCAAAACAGAACTCATTTCCTTTTTCAACAATATCAGTCTCTACACTACCCAGGCTTGGGGTCCTACAGTTATTCTTTTGCTTCTCTTTAGGTCGTGTCATGTCTTTGAGTCATGATCTCTCATCCATTGACTTATTCCTTTTTGCGGTCTCACCACCCTACGTCAGATCTTCACCACTTCATGGAGACATGATCCCACACAGTGTATCTAGGGATCTCCTCATTCCTCTGTGAAAGAGGCCCAAGTGTGTATGCTTTTGATCGAATACAACGTAAGGGAGGCACCTCTGGGAATTTGATTCCAACTCAGAAATGGTATTTTGTTCCTTCTGCATGCTCTATCTGCTAAGACTACGTCTGCTCTTAAAGATGTAGTTCAAATATCAACTTGGCTGTGAAGTTGCTTCACAACTGAGTAAATGTAAATGTAAATGTCTAATGGATTCTCACACACTGGATTTCTCTCATAGCCCTGGTCTTTTCTACCAGGCACTAGAATCCTTTGGGCATGTGCCTTTCCCCTCCATGAGAATAAGGATTGCTTTGTATTCATCAAATATTCCCTCCATGTTTTATGACATTAATCTGAAAATTGCTTTTTTCCTGTCCTGTACACATGGATTTTAAACACATACTAGGATTTTTAAATGCCATTTTTAACGTCTTTATTGGAGTATAACTGCTTCACAATATTGCATTAGTTTCTGCTGTATAACAAAGTGATTCAGCTATATGTATACATATATCCCCATATCCCCTCCCTCTTGCATCTCCCTCCCACCCTCCCTAACCCACCCCTCTAGGTGGTCACAAATCACCAAGCTGATCTCCCTGTGTTACGCGGCTGCTTCCCACTACCTGTCTATTTTACATTTGGTAGTGTATATATGTCCATGCCACTCTCTCACTTCGTCCCAGCTTACCCTTCCCCCTCCCCGTGTCCTCAAGTCCATTCTCTACACCTGCATCTTTATTCCTGTCCTGCTCCTAGGTTCATTAGAACCGCTTTTTTTTTAGATTCCATACATACGTGTTAGCAGACGGTATTTGTTTTTCTCTTTCTGACTTACTTCACTCTGTATGACAGACTCTAGGTCCATCCACCTCAAAACAAACAGTTCAAATTCTTTTTATGCCATTTTTATTGGTATAAACTGGGACTTGCATTAGCATACCTTAACACCTCTTCCAGATTGCAAGGATTGATGTTAGAGCAGTAAATAAAATGAGTAAACTCCCAGCCCTGGCATATACACTATTAGAGATGTCTCTCAACTAACAATCAGGCAGTAGTTTTTATTCCAGGCCTATTCCTTGGAACCCAGCTAGTTTCTTTCTTTCTTTCTTTTTTTTTTTTTTTTGCTACTTCTCACACCGTGATAGAAATGAAAATTAAGTATTGAATAAAATGCCTAGATTACATTCTTGAATAGAACAAATTTAATTTTCATGCTACTTTCCTTTCTGAATCTAGCACTGCAGAGGCTCCGGGTTTTAATGACTACAGGGGATAAAAGCATCCTCTTCCCTCCTCTACCAGTCATGCCTACCCATAAAATAAAAACTTTTGATTTCTCAAAAATATTGAAGAAATCATCCCTTCCTTCTACTCCTCTCACTCACCCACTCCTCCCCACTACCTCTTTGGGACAGACTGGATGTTAGAATCAGCCACTCACAAATGGCCTGGCCCCTCAATCCTTCCTTGGCCTTGTCTTATGAAGCTGCCTGTCCACAGGCCATGTGCCATCTTCTCCCCCCATGTCGTTCTCCCACAAACACAGAGGACAGAGAGCTCTTCTCTTGGCTACTCAATTGCAAAGCTCAATTCAAGTAGGAGGAAGCAGGAAGTGTGCCAGCAGAAATGACGGTGATATTTTTTGATCCCTACCTCTTGTAAAGATTCCCAATGGACCCAGCACTCTGATTATTCCTCCCCATACACACACAGATAATTCTCATGTGTAAACAAAACAAATGAAAGGCTAGAGAATACACATGTACATACTGCCTCTTTAAGTCAAGATTATAAAGGGTAACTTTAAAGAATATTTACGAAATTTTAAAACGTAGAACTTTCTTATGTCTTAATATGGCATCTAGGACTTCCCTGGTGGCACAGTGGTTAAGAATCTGCCTGCCAATGCAGGGGACACGGGTTCGAGCCCTGGTCCAGGAAGATCCCACATGCCACAGAGCAGCTAAGCCCATGCGCCACAGCTACTGAACCTGCGCTCCAGAGCCCGCGAGCCACAACTACTGAGCCGGCGTGCCACAACTACTGAAGCCGGTGCGCCTAGAGCCCGTGCTCCGCAACGAGAAGCCACCATAATGAGAAGCACGCACACCACAAAGAAGAGTAGCCCCGCTCACCATAACTAGAGAAAGCCTGTGCGCAGCAATGAAGACCCAATGCAGCCAAAAATTAATTAATTAAAAAAATATATGGCACCTAGATGGCAATTTCTGACTTGGCCTCTCCCTGCTTCCCACAAAGCATACATGGAGACATTGAAAGTGATGAAAAGCCTTAACACTGAGATCTACCACTGGCAATGCTAGACTCCGGGGGTGGGAGGGTACAGAATTTCAATCAACTACCATGAAACAGGACCAAAGCTTGTCTGTAGCTTGAAGTAAGGCAGAGCGACCAAGTCCGGGGCCTCAGCCGAGAGACGCAAAGTTTACGTCTCAGAACACGGCAGAACAGAACCCAGCTGGCTGTCTCTGCCTCTGGAAGCAGCCAGTGCACTCTAACCCCAGTACCTCTGTTTCCAGGACATTCTGAGAGTCCCCCAAAACTACAGGGCAAGTGGTGAAGGGGAAGCAGCACACGTGTCAAGGGAACTCACTCACGGCACACTGGGAAGTGCAGCTCTGATTCCTAATATATCATGGGCGCGGGGCGGGTGGTACGAACAGAACGTGGCCTGGAGATGGCTTTCCAAGCTCTCCCTCAGTTCATCTCACTGGGTAAATAGACAACACATCAGGACATTCAGAGGTTGCTAGGCACTGGAAATTGGGCTGGGTGCTGTGTACGTGAAAGACCCCCCAACTGAACATCTGAGGTGGTCAATCCACCAACACCAAAATGTACATGATCTCCAGTCATCGACTGGGTTCTCATCTTACTGCATCACTGGGTAGCCTTTGACACAGCAGGTCCCTTCCGCCTTGAAATATGCTGTTGACTTGATTTCCAGAACACCAGTGGGTGGGTTCTCCTCCTGCCTCTGCATCTCTGATCTCCAATGCTGGAGGACCCCAGGAATTGGCCCTTCTGCGATATTCTTTGCTCTAATTACAGTCAGAATCCAGGTGATGTCCTCTTGATTCTCAGCTTAAAATCCATCCACATACTGATGACCCTACACTTACATCCCCAGCCTGGACTTCTGCCTTGAACTCCAGATTTGCACAGCCAGCTGCCCACTCGACACTGTCATTTAGTTTATCTAATACTGTTCAGACCTCACCATGTTTAAAATCCAAACCCTGATCTCCCTGCCCCACCAACCCCAACTGGGCTCCACCTACCACCTTATCCATTTTAGAAAGTGGTGGTTCCATGTTCAGCTCCTTAAGACAACACTTGAGACTTGGACTCTTCCCTTCCTCTTATGCTACATCCAACCCATCACCAAATTCTGTCACTTCATCTTCGAGATACATATGCACACTGTGTAATCTGTCACCTCCTTCCTCATCACCTCCCCTGCTCCCGCCCTGCTGAAGAGAACATCTTTCGCCTGGACAATTTCAATAGATTCCGAACTCGCCTCCCTGCTTTTACCTTTACTCTTCTGCAACCTATTGTTTATGTGGTGGTCTTCAGTCATTTTAAAACATAAGTCAGTTCATTTCACTCCTCAGCTCAACCTTCCAATGTCTCTGTCCTGCTCAGCAGACCTGCGTCTTCCTGCCCACACCTCCTTGCTCACATCACTCTCATTTGATCCGTCCTAACCACACGGTCGCTTCCTGAGCACACCAAATATTCTCCTGCCTCAGGACACTTGAACTTGCTATTTTCTATATCCGGAATGCATTCCCCTCAGATATCTGTAAGGTCTGCTCCCTCAATCCTTCAGGCTTTGGCTCAAATATCAGAGAGGATGTCTCTACAACCCATATAAAAAGGCACCACGGAACTTTCACTTCCAATACTCATGGAGCCTCCTCGCCCTGCTCATTTGTGCTTCAACACCCTTATCTCCACATGCATGCTACATTTTATTGAGTTTATCACTGTCTCCCCCAACTGGAAATCTAAGCCCAGACAGAGACAAGACTTTGTATTTCTTCACTGCACTATCTACAGTGCCTAAAACCATGCCTGGCACATACCGCTTGAATAAAGAATGCTGAACGACTGAATCTTTCCTTGTTCCTAAATGAAGTTACAAATTCTCATGGGCATATACAAAGGTGCTATAACACCGGTGTCTCAGAAGAAAATCTCTGAAAGCTGTCCTAACAACTTGTACTAACAAAATTATTATCACTTAAAAAGATAATATGAGAGATGAGGAAAAAAGTCATAAGAATGTACAGAGAAGAAGAAAAACAGTATACAAGGTTAAGATGAAAAGACACAGGATTTAGATGAAAAGGAGTACTGATCAGTAAAGATGTTGGATGAGAAAACTAAAACTGTGAGGTAAGAAATAAAGCTTGTACTAGAGGTAGGAACAAGCAGAATTAACAAGACAGAAATTGAAGCAGTAGTTTATTAATTTATTCAGCTACTGCATACTGAGGGCTACCATATGTCAGCGAACAAGGCAACGGAAATTCCTGTGTGGTGCTAGTGGGAGTCTAAGTTGGTAGCATCTTTCTGGAAACCACTGTGGCAATATGCATCATGACAGCCTTAAGATGCATAACCTCTGAGCCAATAATCTCATGTCTATGAAAATGATATAAAGAAATAGATATGATCATGGAGAGTCCATCACAGACTTTATACTAGAAATATATGCATACATATAGTATATATAACCATGTTATATATATCACAGGGAGCTCAGCTCGGTGCTCTGTGGTGACCTAGATGGGGGGGGAGGGGGGAGGGAGGTCCAAGAGGGAGGGTATACATAGAGCTGACTCACTTCATTGTACAGCAGAAACTAACACAACATTGTAAAGCAATTTTACTCCAATAAGAAATAAAAATAATGGGGAAAAAATAAAAGTAACTGTTATATCACTTTAAAGAGAATAAAATCTATTTGTTTAAAAAAAGTGTTAAATATTAGAAACGACTGAGATGCACGCAGTAGAGGAACTTGCAGGTAAGTGTTAACAGCACCAAACAACGGAGCATTATGCAACCATTAATAAAAATATATAGAAATGGTTTTAAGAACATGGAAAAATTCACAAGCCAATGTTAACTAGGAACACAAGATAAATAACTGTGTATGGATTGAGTTTAAACAGAGCTCTTGTCTTTGAAGTTTGGAATTGAAAAATTATATTCCTTACGCTTTAGGTACTTGATAAATTTTCATCATAAAACACACATTACTCTAATAATCAGAAATAAAGAATACTAAACAAAAATAAAAACTGGAACTAAATTTTTTATGTTCTCCCACATTACAGCTTCTTATTTCTAACCTATCCCAGTACAGTTCTCATATCCTAGAATTAACCACTCCAGTTTCCTTATTATAAAGGATTCAAGCAAGCTTGTATTTTTGCTCAAAACATGCTAAAGTCTTGTGTTCTTGCACTCTCACTCCAGATTTCTAAAACATTATAGATTTTTTTTTATCCTATAGATTTTCTAAACTTATCACTGAGGAAGTAAAAGAATATGTAAAGATTCTATGCAAATCATCCAACAATTCGCCATTCACTTCACCTCTCACCATAAAAACGTATTGCATTCAAAAACAACTTTCCATCAAAAATAAAGTTTCTTGTTAAAATTTTTCAGGAAAAACGATATCACGATTGCAGTTATAGTTTCATAGGTATATACACATGTCAAAACCTGTCACTGTACAGTTTAAATATGTGCATTTTATTGTATGTCAATTTATTCCTCAGTAAATATGCTAAATAAAACATAGTATCAAGAAAAGCCACACACTGAAACATAATTAAAAGGCTTGGAAGGTAGACAAACACAGACACACACGGAAGAAAAAGAACCACTCTTTAAATGCATCAGCAAGTTTATTTACAAATGCAGTTGAACAGAAAGGCTCACTAGTTTCTGGAGAAAACTTCTGGCATACAAACCATGATGATCTTCCATGAATGAAAAGAAGCAATTTCTACTGGGAATTGCTTAGTGACAATTCTGGTGAAGAAAATAGAGCTCCCCTCATCAAGCAAATAAAATGTCATATAAGCTAAAAAAAAATTTAATAATGTTACATAAATGAAAAGAAGGATACAGAAAGCAAATTTGGGGGTGGATTTTAGTGACATTTTCCGTATTGTTCTGCATTAATTTAGAATACATTATAATAAACAGAGCAAATGCAATTACATATTTATATTAACTATTTCAAATAATGTTTCCAAAACTTAAAAAAAAAAAAAACCAATAAAATAACCCTCCTCAAAACACCGTTAGAAAGTCAAACTAGATCATTATCAGCATCAAAAAAATACTTTGAAGTTCTTATTTTTCCCCTGTGCTTTTATAATGCTGAATTCAAAAAGGAAATACTGCACTTTTCCCCACACATAATTACCTTCTTATAAATAAACAACAAAAATACAGGTTCTACCAAGACTATAATGCTCTGATGTAATCTAAAGAGGCCAGAAAAAGTATTATTCTTTTTAAAAAAGAGAGCAAAAGGACATACAACGTCTATTTATAGATCTATATCAGCAGCAACCACCTCTTCTTCTATCTGCAACAGTGCTTTCGTGTGGAGGCTTACATCACATGGCGGTTGGCCGTCCAGCTGATCAGGCAAGGAGAGAAGAAAGAAAAGTGCTTAGATTCAGAAACACTCGAATATCGCCACCTGGGATACATAGCAGGAATCGTTCAGAGAATGACCCCATGAGGTAGAAAGAGTTACCCTGTTACTCACTTAGGATAAAGCTGGGCAAATCACACCTCTGGGTTCTACAAGTCTTTCTTTGTAAAAAAATGGAGTAAAAATTAACTGCTGATATAGAAACAAGTTACACTCAACTCTCTATTATTTGTACTGGAGGAGAGAAAAGGCATGGGCAATTTTTCCATGATGATTCCAAAAATCAATTATATTTGGCTTTGGAATTTTGACTAAAGAGAGAAAAGCTCACACACATACACACACTCCCTCCCCATTCCATGCCCAGCCTTGACACTCTCCAACCTCAGTGCTGGCATCCAGGAAAGGTCTGGACCAACGGGGTGAGAAGGCTCAAAACACGGTGACAGATAAGAGAGAGTTGACTGGGCTGAAGCCATTTCCAAAGCACTCTTCACATAAAGGCCATATAAATACCTCAGAGCTCAAAAGCATATGGTTTGGCTGATACCACTTGTAACAAACACCCTTTCACAATAAGGAAGAAACACATGTTACCAGCATCAAGGCTCAAAATATAAAAAGGAGGAATGGTTGTCTTTATGTAGCTATAAACGATATGCAATCTACTTACGCTACCCTATGTTTATAACACACTTACAGGCAAAAACATGCTTAGACACAGAATAGCATGTGAAGTTTTCGAAAAACTCAATTTTTCCAAAAATGACACTGAAACACTATGTCGTCAGAATTAATGCTTAAATTATTGTATAATTTGATAGCATATGATTATAGAGTAACAAAGCATACACTGACTATTCTTTATTACCTTTTTAAACCACAGTTTTTAAAGTTGGTCATATTCTAAATCACATAATCAGACCCCATTAGTAAATAATAGAAATCAGCTAAAACGATGAGAGTTTCTTAGCCAAGAAACTGATGAGAGTCTATACAGAAGATTCATTTTGACTGTTGGTCTTGGTTGGTTTTTATGCTTGAGTCATCAGAAGTTTCTCCAGACTCAGCAGACTGCCCAGAACACCGTCCTGACTCCTGGCACGCATCCCTCTCTGGTTCTTTGGTCCTACACTCACCCTTGTGCGGCTGGACTCCTGAGCACTGACCCACTGACCCGCTCACCGGACCCTCTTTGAAGGGGATACTCTGAGATTCCTGAAGCCTGGAGCTCTGGGGCAGGGAGCTTGAAGGGGAGCTGGTGGAAGGTTCAGGGAAATGCATGGGAACCCGTGGTCTCCGTAAAAGACAAGAAATTTTCTCCCTGATTTGCTCTCTTACATTTGAGTCTGAGATAGCAGTCGTTGCAATACAGTTGGTTGTTTCGGATTCTGACTTCGGCTCCTGAGGAAGAGCCTCCGAGGTCACGATCACAGGCCACACACTGGGAGACAAACAAAAAAAAGCAAAAACAGGAAACGTCCACACTTAGCACAAGAAAGCTTGGGGCACTCCCAGAAAAAAAAAAAAAATTAAGCAAAATGCAGCTTCTAAGCTCTTAGATACATTTGAGCAAAGGGAAAAAAAAAAAGGCCCAAAGATAATTAGATGAAAAGGAAACCTGCCAGATGAGACATTAAAGAATTCATAAAGCCAATTTTAAGAGCCAAGATATCATTCTAAATATACCAAAAGAATAGAAATGATTCGTTGATTGGTTTAAAGAAATTGCATCTTCCTTTCTCCCAGCGGAATGGAGAGGATAAAGCACCACAGGAAGGAACGGGTGAAGGGCACCAAGACTGGGTGTCTGGCTCTCTGCCCTGGGGTGGGTCACCCCAGGCATTCCCCCAGCACCAATTCGGTGAGGTTCACTCACGGTGCTTTCCCTTCAAGGCTGGGTATTTTGCTTCCATGTGCTCAAACACTAACCATTTTGACTCATTCTGCTATGCCTAGGAACAACCCAAGCCAGAGACAGACAAGCTTAAACAAGCTGAGCTCTAAAGGATCAACTACCGGAATTTCTCTCTCTGGCCCAACGCAAGTTCAAGAATCAAACAGATGTGTCTCTAAAGACATACTGCAAACTAAGGGAGTCATAGAGCCCTACTTCTCTCTTAGGTGCAAGCAGACTGTGCAACTGTGAAAATACATTACTTTTCCTTTCACACTCTCCCTATTCAAAGCTAGGCTTCGGACACTGTTATAACTCATGTCCCCATGCTGTTAATAACCGTGGCAACATGTCAGAGAAAGCATTTACGCACCGTAAATTTTACTTAAAGAATCTCAGATTGGAAACAGGAAGTGCATAGTGCTTCCGGCTTTAAGTTTTGAAGCCAGGTTCAAGGTTTGAGAACCTAGTAGCAGTAGCAGGCCATCTGTGATTCAAAGTGCAGCACAGACCGACAGAGGCAGCACCTAGCTTGTTAGTGGCAGGTCCACACCCAGCGCTGCAAGAAGCCATGCTCTCTCCAAGCAAAGCAATGCGGGCCTGTAGGCTGTCTGGCTCAGTCTCACCTTAAAACAATGCAAATGATAACAAAGACCCAGGGACTCGATGATCATGGCGGCTCCTTTGCCCAGAATGTTATGACAATAGGAGCACACGCGCTTCCCACTGACCGACCTAGACGTAGAACGAGAATGGAAGGGTGGCTTTCATCCGAGTAGCTCAAAGCTCTTATCTAAAAATCACACTCTGGTATTAACGTGAATCATAGTTTACGAAACTCTTTATTTTATATACCTGTGGCAGGAAAACTTTCACCAGCCAACCAAAGTATGCCTTGATTATACTGTACCTTGATGGATCTCCACGACGGCTCTGGAACCCTTGACACCTAGTCACATACATGAAGGATTTCCGTGCAATCAGTCCATGCTGCCCTTCGCGATGCTTTCGCCCTCAGACCACATCTGTACTCAGCAACAGTCCCCCCTCCTCTAATGCAGCCGACATCATCTTGCCAGGTAAACCCTCCCAGGCACAGCTCTAATCATGTCTTCTGCTCATCGAACACCGAAAGAGCAGCCCCGCTTTGGAGAGGTGTTGCAAGTCTACTCAACCTACCGCCTCAACCGTATTTTCTCCACCTCTTTCTCATTCACCCGATATTCTAGGTAAACAGAAGTATCAGTGCTTTCCTGACTGTACCTCTGGTTTACAGGGCTGCCTCTGCGGAGAATGACATGAAAACTGCCTGACAGCTACCATTTAGATAGGTAAGGCAAGTTTCTACTTTGCTTTATTTACAAGGCTTATCTCTTCTCCCAGGCCGAAAGGTGAAGGCTACTTCTTATCTTTGCATCCCACTGGACTGGCACAGCACTTCAGTGACATTGGAAAGGACATAGCTGTTGAGTGCCTCACGTTAGAGACCTTTTCAGGGCAGAGAAGTCCACAGCCCCGTCTCCTTTCTGCTTTCCGAGGGCAGGGTTCGCAGTAAGGAAACGGGTACTCTCTCCTCTGGCTTCTCCCCGACTCTGCAGTCCCTATCTTCCCTCCAAATTTACCAAAAATCCTCATCTCTTCTTCTCTTAATTTAAGCTCCCTGATACACATTTTATAAATCCTGGCACAAGCAACATTTTTAGCTAGATAAAAATATCTTCTCCGAATGAAATCCTTTAGTTGATAGCTTAAAAAAAAAATCCCAATATTAATCATTGTGTTTCTACTTTTCAGTATTTCAATAGTGATGAAAAGTAGCATAGGCCAGTAGCACTCCCTTGAGGTCTCAACAGAAACACTGCTGTATGTGGCTTTGTGAAGGTGAAGCATCAGTGATCTGTGGAGAAGCTACACAGATATAACACCCCAACACAGGCTGATAATCTGAGCTTTAACCCATACCAAAAGGCAAGTGTCAAGACCCACCATTATAACTCTCACACAGTTCCCGCAGCATATGACCTGCAGAATTCAGTTGATGTAGTCTGAGTAAGATGTTGGAAAACCAGATAAGAGACAAGCAATGGTCTTGGAAATCAAAAACCCAAAATGCCATATCTAACTTAAGGATTTTTTAAGCCAGCTTGTTCAAAGTTCCACAGACGATGGGTCTGGGTTATAATGCTTTCCTTTCGTACTCAGTTCCTATAAAATGATTTTATATTACAGTCTCATCAAAACAGTCAAACATTTTATAATACTGCTTTTACTCATCAATTTGTCATGCATTCTTGAGCTACTGTATATTTTTATGATTCCACAGTGAGAACTGTTCAGGTCCATCTGCATCTAAGACACTGACCACAGGCCCAAGTAAACGAGGCAGTGGCAGTGAAGTAAACATTTTAAAGGCCTCCAATGGCTTCATAAGACATCCATAAATGCCCTTGGGTTGGCATGGAAAGATAGCAAGGAACTGATTTGGGAAAGGAACACTGAACCTGACACACTCAAAAAGGCTTGTTTTTCTTTTTTCATTGGAAACCTTGGACAAGATTTTGGGAAATTTTTAATGAAAAACAACCCCTTGAGACGAAGGGAAGAAGAGGGAAAACCCAAAGGGCCTCACCTGTTGCGTGGCTGGCAGCCGGGCTGCGGAACCGCAGGGGAATGGCTGCGCAGTATGGGGGACGGGGTGGTGGTCTTCCCGGAACCCGCTGAGGGAGGGGGTACGCCGGAGGAGGGGTTCCGCATGTAGGCACGGTTCGAAGTGGACAGCAGCTGAGGTGGGGGGCGACTGAAGTCTTGGACAGAGGAAGTGGCATAGACTCCTGAAGGCTGGTTGAGCCAAGGGGACTGTCGCCAAGAACTGGCTCTCGGGGAATCCAGGTTATCTAGAGATTCACCTCTGAAACACGGAAAGGGTTCATCCAAGTTATAGAACACATTCAACTAGAGATCCACTTAACACCATTATAGTCATTAAAATACCCATGTATTTTATAAGCAGGTATGAATCTAACAAGGCCAGTTACATATAAAATTACCTTTAACAGCTAAAGTTCCTTTTCATCAAAGGCACCATGATGTTTCATATTCAATTAACCTTCATTTATTTTTTTTTAATTTTTTAAATTTTTATTGGAGTAGAGTTGCTTTACAATGTTGTGTTAGTTTCTACTGTACAGCAATGTGAATCAGCTATACGTATGCATATATCCCCTCTTCTTTGGATCTCCTTCCCATTTAGGTCACTACAGAGCAAGAGTTCCCTGTGCTATACAGTAGGTTCTCATTAGTTATCTATTTTATACACAGTATCAGTTGTGTTTATATGTCAATCTCAGTCTCCCAATTCATTCCACATCCGCTTCCCCTTTGGTATCCATACGTTTGTTCTCTATGTCTGTGTCTCTATTTCTGCTTTGTAAATAAGACCGTTATGCACTTGACATTAATTCTGACCTACAAAGATCGACTCCAAATTATGAGGGTTTTTTCCTACCTGGTCAATTTTGTTGTTATGACTTTTAAAACTTTCTCTCTTATCCCAAGTTTGAAATATGTATTTTTTTCAAATTATAAAAGTATTATATCATCATGATGAGAAAGACCCAAGCAATCCAGCAGGGTATATACACTTTTACTTACAATTTACCTGCCCTAATCCCCAGAGGTAACCACTGTTGACTGTGTATCCTTCTAGACTCTTTCCTCACACATGCAAGTATATATTTACATACATATACAAATTTACATATGTACGTATAACCATGTCTATATACATATGTAATGTGTTCGTATGTTTAACATGCTTAAACAAATGGGATTATTCTACAACTCATATTCTTCATAACTTGCTTTATTGCATGTAATATACATTTTCTTAGAACTATCTTCATGTCAGTTCAGGTGACAGAAGGTACTTTGGTGGCCCCCAGTGGATCATCTTCCTGGTATCCACGTCCTTGTGTGGTCCCCTCCCACTGATTCTGGGCTTAGCCATGCGACATGTTGGTCAAGGGGACATTAGCGGACATGAGACAAATGGAGGTTTGATAAGCACTTGCACATTAGGGCTTATACCTCTTGCAAGGTTTCCTCTTTTAATCCAGGTGCCAGGTTATGAGGCAACCCAAGCAGCTATGTGGGGAAGCCTATTTGGAGAACAGCAGCTCCCAACCAATAGCTCCAGCTGAGCTCTCAGTGGAGTATCAGAGGTCAGCAAGTTATAGCCCACTGCCAGGATACGAAAAATGCATGAGCTAAGGGTATTTTATCTTTTCAAACAGTGATTTAAAAAAACAACAAAAAATACATGACGCAGACTTAGGTGGCCTACCAAGCCTAAATTATTGACAATCTGGTCCTGCACGCAAAACAAATTGCCAACCGCAGCTCTAAATGACTACAGCTGCCAAGTGCCCCAACCAATACCATGCAAAGACCTGCCCAGCCAACGCTCAGAATTTTGAGAGTAGTGAATTGTTATTTTAACCCACTCACTGTTGAGGCGGTATATTATAGAGTGATGTCCCTTTCACTCTTTAATAGTTGTATAGTATTCTACTATTCAGGGTGCCACTATTTATTTAATGAGCACCAAGTACACTCTTATTTGTAGATATTCTGATTATTTCTCTTTTTTGCTACTGCCAATACTATCTTTGCATACTTATCCAAATATAACCAGAAGATAAAGTGCCGGAAACTCAAGTGCTCACGGGGTATACGCAAAAACTTCTGCTTAATAAACACTGAAAGAACTGCCCACCCGGTTGGGAACAAGAATTCCTGTTTCCTTATACAATTGTCAACACTAGATTTAATCAGTACTAGATTCAATCAATACTAGATTTAAGTTAATTTAATCAATACTAGATTTAATCAACCTTTTAACTCTACAAATCCCACGAGCAAGGCATACCACTGTTGTTTTAGGAGAAGTGTTGATCTGTCATATGCTTCCTGACTTTGTTTCTTTTCCTATGAACTATCTGTTCATATCACTTGTCTATGTTTCTATAAAGTTGTCAGGGTTTATTTACTGATTTTCAAGCGTTACTTTTACATTGAGGTAATTAGCCCTTGGTCTGTAATGTGTTGTCAGTAATCTTCCTCAGTTGGTCAGCTGTGGAAATACTAAATAGAAGTAGCTTCAGTATTCACTTACCCACGATACATCTGTTTAGTTCATCCTCTCATCTCCAATTAATTTATATCTCTGGATTTTCCTTTAAGTTACAAAAATTAGGTGTCCACACTTTGTGAACACTACTTTCATGACTCCAATCTAACCACTGCCTCGTTAGAAACAGAGGTTTAATTTTTTATTTTTTTTTTGGTTCAGCATCATCCACGGAAGCACTAGGACCACATCAATTATTTAAGTACCTGAATCACACATCAGAGCTCCACAGGCAGCCTGGCAACCTATTAGCCGTGTGGTTTTGTCTGAGTGCGTTGCTTGCTCTAGTCACAGCTTCTTCGTATGGAAAAGCAGAATTACTATCCCTGCCTCAAGATATTCTTTCCAGATTAAGTGAGATGATGTAGACAAAGCACCTGGCACATGTCTGCCACTAATCAGTGCTCCGTGACAAGTGCCCAATGACATCTGCTCTCCTTCTCTTTCCCCCACTAAATCTTACATAAGAAAAGAAATGATGACATCTCTTCTGTCCAAAGCAGCCAGCACGTCTAGAAATTAAACATCTGCACCTCAGTATAGAAGGAGAAATAATTCCGAAGATGTCTCTCACCTTCTCATAATCCCAGGCAGACAAATAGGCTCTTTATTGACACTGGAACTGCGCTGTCGGATCCAGCTATTGTCATCATAAAGGGACGTTCTCTTCCTCATTTCTTGAAGGATTTGCTGTCTCTCCAACTCCGCTCCTGATGGGACTTGTTCCTTCTTGGAGCTTTTCTGCGATGAGCTACTGCTCCCAGTTCGGTCTAAATATCTATTGCTTCCTAAATTAAAAACATCAAAAGTTCTGGGATTAGCACATTAAAAAAAAGGCATAGTGGATAAATCTCCAAATACAGTGGAGCAAAAAAAAAAAAAAGTGACATTGGGCACATATGCTCACATTATCAATTCTCAATGAGACTGCTGCCTCAGAACATAAAGGAACAGTCTCCTGTCCCTAGAAATTCCAATTCCACACCCAGAGGCATACCAGAGGGCTGCCTAAAAAGGAGACAACCAGCCTTGATTTCAGCAGTATTACATTACAAACTGCTCATCTAGAAAGTTTCTCTTCCACTATTTCCTTCCTTCCTAAATTAAAATCAATCAAGCACCTGCTCACTGAATGCTTGCTGTGACAACTCTGCAAGGGAACAGGGCACTCTGTTCTTTCAAAACACGTACACTCCCCCTGCGGAGAGAGCGAAGACATAAACGCATGCATCTCCGGCTAACATGGCTCGAGTCTTCATGGTATAAGTCACAGAATAAGTCATGACCAAATCATAGGAATGAGAGCATATTCAATGACCGAAACGGCTTTTGTGAAATAGCCAAGTAATCCAAATGATAAGCAAGGAATGTTATCAGACTTGTATCTCCTGTCAAGGAACAGACAGAACTATAATTTGGATGAATGACAATTAAGTCAGGTTTTATCCTGAAGGCGTTGTCTCCTTGGATTTGCTGATTAATTCCTGATATGGGTAAAACATCCCTAACTTTGATGTATCCTCCCCATCTCAATTTGGATTAGAAAATTTCATCTAAGGATTTATTTTCTTTTGCTCTCTAGATTCACTGCTATTGTCTTTCTTTCAAAATTCATTCTGCCTTAGTTTATCTTCCAGTAAGCAATGAACAAGGCCACCAAAGGTTTCTTATACACGCCTATGTTTACATTGGTGTATGCACACAGCTTATCAATTTGGTCAGATTTGGAATAAAATGTTTTCTATTTTAAAGATGCCTTACTGGCATAGCCAAGTTTTTCAATAAAATATTTAATAACGTCTACCGTGTGCTATACAAGAGCTTACGGTTAGTAAAGGGGAGAAAACATACATAGAAAAGCAGCCAGATTAATAACACTAGTCACAATATTAACAAAACTATTTCTGAGAGTCACACTTGTTATTACTAACAGGTCCCGTGTTTACGTTCAAGAGAGAATATGATCACTGCAGGTTAAAAATGTTTCATGGCAGATTCAAGTACTTAAACTTTAATTTTAATGGTGGCTTAGGGGCAAATTCAGGGGAGAAGAAACTGGAAATCCAAACAGGTGAGAGCAGAGGAACTAGATCAGAAAGCATCTGATAAGTTGGAAAATGAGAGAGAGAACAATTTGGTTATAGTTAAGGGCCCCTAATGGGGAAAACAGCAAAATACGCTGGAAAGTTAAACTAGGACCAGACGATGGAAGGTCCTCTGTGTTAAGGGAAAAGGGGTGATTACAGAACCTATTAGAAACTGTAAATTCTACAAGCTTTAACCAGAGCTGCCATCAGACCATTGGGGCCTGTGGATGTTGTTTTGTTCACAGAGGGCTGTAAATTTTTTTTCATGGCTCACAGGCCCAGCCGCTCCGGGGCATGAACCCGTGTCCCCTGCATCGGCAGGTGGACTCTCAACGACTGCGCCACCAGGGAAGCCCCATTTTGAATTTTTTGAATCTTGTCATTTAAATGTCCAATTTCAGGTTTATATGCAATTTCGGGTTTATATACAATTTCCCTGGTACTCTGCAGAAAACTTTTCTGTCCCAATTCTTTGGAGGCAAGATGAAATTCACTATACAAAATCATATCAGCATCACTTTGCAAAATTTCCACAGATTTCCTTAACTATTTATAATCATTTTAATCTTGCAGTACTCCCTCTATCATAAAATAAAGCCAAATTAAGCACAAGATAATTTTGTTCTTATACACAAATGGGAAGGGGTGCTAAAAATCTGTAGTATTTTAAATATGTAATCTTAATCAACCTGAAATACCTTGACCTTAAAAATACTGATCATAGGGTGTGATAGCATTACTAAGCAATTGCGCTGAAGAATTCTGGAAAAAATTCACATTTACCATTTTTGTTTGTGGGGTAATCATCCAGTTCAGTAGTGGATCTGGATTTATTCCTAAAACACAGAACAGATTACATACATCTCACTAAGAACATCCTTTTCATATTTATGAAGTAAGAACCCCCAAAAGATTACTTTTTAAAGCAGCTGATTTATTTCCCATGTCTGTTGAGAGCCATATTTATTTTCATACCAAGGTATTTTTCATGTTGCACAAACTAGCAGAAAACAAGACATCTCTAAAGAGAAAAGAGCTTGATGCTAGGAACAGAAGCATGTGAAAATCCTCTCCAAGTTGATGTCAGTTAAAGCCTATGATTTTCTGACCAGCTTGAATACTTTGACTCTCTTCTCTTCCAGACATCAATCTTCCCAGGCTGTACAAAGCATCTGTCATCAGATCACCTAACATCAGACTGTCAGCACTTCCTTCACACTGCCCGAGGGTCAAGAAGTGATCTTTGGGGGCATTAGGGTCCTACTCTGAAACAGCAACTCACCAAATGTTATCCTAGCATTCCAAAGAGGTACTGGAGCACACTGGCATAGGCAACTTCTGAAAAGGCCTAAACCTTGGGTCCATATACCAATCCATGCTCATCTCTTTCTCACTCTCCTAGGCACAATAACTTCAAATACTAGTAATAATAATGAATAATAATATATTATATAATAATAATATACATTGTCATACATAGGTATATGCAGACGTTTATAATATATCAATACAACATATAATATATCACAGCTGTTAGCAACATCCATGAATGGTTTCATTTGTATTAAGGTAGAAGAAAATATTTTTAATGCATGATGTCTAGCTACGCTCCTTAATGCTTCTAGGGCATGCTTTATCACAACTACCTACGAGCGTTTCATACTTTCCAGGATTCCTTAAGTTTCCTTTCCCTAAAATCTACTTATTTTCTCAAGGTAATGAACCACATACATCAAGCTTATTTATATATATATAAATAAATCATAGCTTTAAAAAAGAGAGATACACATTTTAATGATCTAAAGTTACCCAGAAACATTCACTATAAATAAGGTTATCCATCACTAGAATTTTTTGTCTAGCTTAATGTCAGCCCATTAGTACCTTTATGTATGTTGTTTTTCTTTTCCCTATCTACTCTGAGCCCTGTTTAGTCATCCTGATTGCCTACAGAGACGAGTCCTTCCTTATTTCTAAGGTGAACTTCCTAAAGGAGATATTTTAGCTGTGAAAACACAGATTAATGGTCATACACTGGATATATATATAGACAGGCTTTTCAGAAGTCCTTAGTGATTTTAAGAGTGCAAAGCATTTTTAAAGTTCTTTTAAAATATTAAATTTAATGTTTTAGGAAATATATAACTTTTCAGGTATCTGAAATCCTATCTTCATTCCCTGAAACTGACTAGTAGTTCTAACCAAACTAAGAGGAAGGCTACAATTCTCATTTCAGATGTCCGCATGGAACTTTTGGTAAGCTTATGCCATTGCTTATAACTTTTTTAAAATGAAGCTTCAGGTAGATCGCAAAAATGAACACAAGTCTTATTCTGTGTCCATTACCCTTGCACTGTGGCTCCTCCCACAAAGAGAGAGGGTTTTTCTCCTCTCCGTGAACTTGCGCTGGCCTTGTGACTTTAGATAACAGAATGTGGCAGAAGCAATGGTGTACCAGGTCAGACCTTAGACTGCAAGGTGCCTCGCACGCTTTCTCTCTTTAATTCTCACTCTTTTCTCTGTCCAGCCACCATGTACAGAAGACTGCACTGGCTTGCTGAATGTTGAAAGACACGTGGCTTAGTTGTTCTCACTGTCCCTGCTGACGGCCAGTCAACTCCCAAAAGCAGAATTGCTTAGTAAACTGGTGGTAGATGCACTAGGGACCCAGTCAATTAAAAGAACCACCAGTTGAGTTTAGTCTAAAATGCTGACCCGCGAAATCGTAAGTCAAGTCACTAAGTTTAGGGGCAGTTGGTTACACGGCAAAAGCCAGTTGATACAAACATCAACCAGCAGGATATCTTTGTATCCCACAAAAGAGCAGGCGCTAAAGCAGTCCTACGAAACATCTAGGCAAGACCTCAAATATTCTTCTGAAGCCAATTACTCCAACCAAATTACAATTAAAGTTCTACACACCTGTCACTAGGAAGCAAACCTGAAGATTCTTCTTCTCTCTTTGGTATGTCATAGGAATCAACCGGCCTAAAAGATGGAAAAAGAGTTTATGCTCAAAGTATTAGACTTTAATGCCTGCCCAGAGTTTAAGAAATGGATATCAACGTATTGTTATTCCAGCCTCTTTATGAGAATGGTCTCTGAGTTGAAAACTAAACATACAGAAGTATTTCAATCCATCCCTACAGAAAACAGACCTACTACCGCCAACAGACATTTGCAATTCATTCATTCCACAAACATACACTGAGTGCCTGCTATGTTCTGGTACTATTCCAGGGCTGGGCTACCGAAGCAAACAAAACAAACTTACTGGCCTCATAACACATTTTAGTGGGATGGGGCAGGTTAACAGACAAGCAAATAAATGCATAATGTAAAGCAGGCGAGTGTACACTAGAGAGAAAGGGTCGGGGGAAGAGACGTGTTTCTGATGAGGTATTCTGCAAAGTCTGAGAAGGTGACCTTGGAGCAGAGCCTTAAAGAAAATGAGTAAGCCACACAAACACGTGAGGGAAGTCTTCTCCAGGTACAGGGACTAGAAAATGCAAAAGTCCCGGGGCAAAGTCAGTTGGACATTTTCATGGAAGGAAAAGGAGGCCAGTGTGACTGTAAGCGACCAAGTGAGGGGAAGAGTGGTTGGAAGCCGGGCGGACAAGAAGGCCGAGATGCAATTCATTCAAGCCATCGGGGCCACGGCAAGGACTCTGGATGATGTTGTAACGTGACAGGGAGCCATATGGGAACTTTGAGGAGGGAAGTTAGGTGACAGGATCACTGACAGTGAAAAAGGTTCACCTCTGCTTGTGTGGCCCTGCGTGGAGGACGGATAGCAGGGAGCAGGGGGACCAGTTAGCTGTATCCATTCCCCACTTCAGAGGCACCCAAGTCAGATCAACTGAAAAAGCACACGCGCCCTTCGGCCGTGGGGACAGACCTTCTGTACTGGTATATTTGGATAGAAGTTTCCCTCTCTCTCTCCGCCTGGCGCTTCTGCTCGTCTGCCTCTGCCTCTGCCTCTGCCTCCGCCTGGCGCCGCTTCTGCTCCTGGTCTTTCTCTTGCTGCTGCTGCTGCCTCGTTTCCTCCTCTGCCGGGGTTCCTTCGCTGTCAGGTGCCTTGGACTCTTCGCCCCGGGTGGCCACAGCAGGCTCCCGTGTGGTCAGAGAAATGCTGTTTGAGTTTAGGACCATTAGCTCCTACGTGACCAGGGAGAAAAGAAACCCATCTGAATCTGTGCATTTCTGTACTATGCACAGATACGTCTATATTCAGTTTTAAATGATACTTATTGTAGTTGGCCCAGAATTCCACTTGAAATAACGTTAAAAGTTTTATCACTAACAAAAATCACACATGGGTGGTGGGGCTGTAACACAGAAGAGGAAGATGCACTGAGAGCCTAGCGATAGGATTATTTAGTGACACAGTAGAGAAGCTAGGAGAAAGGCTGAAACGTCACAGTGAAATTGACAAACCAGAGCCTGCTATTTTCAGAGAACTACACAGGTGAATGTGTGACAAAAGCCAGGTGAAACGGGGTAGCTTCCACTTTACAGCGAATTTCATCAACAAGGTAGAGAAGTTAGAAGAGGGCGTGGGCCAACACTACCTCATTCAAGTACTTGGAATTCTCTCTCTCAGCCTCCTGCTTAGCCCTCTGCCACTCTTCCCTTAGCTTCTCCTGTTCACGTTGATATTTTTCCTACAAGATGAGATGGCATATTAATTAGTTAATAGGTTAATGATGTTAATCTCTCATTTGCATTTTGCCAGTTCTACCCTCTACCTCCATCTTTAAAGACAGAGATATTGGTTTAACCAATCAGATTTGCACCCCTAAAGTAGATCATAGCTTATACTGAGCTAAAATGCAGACTTGGGAAACGGCAGACATTCAGAATTGAACCCATATCCACTCTTTACTGTGGCTGTAATTCATCGACGCCCCTAGCTAACTGGAAGGGGCACTGAATTACGGTGCAATGGACCAAGCACACAGTTTATGCAGGTGGAGGTCCTGACAAACCTCTACACCTCTCATGCATAAGAAAATCCATAAAACGATGGTGCCACATACTCTAAAAATATACAAAGGGTCTAATAAATAATTTTAAAAGGAGGACTCTGGAAATTTTCAAAATGGAAAAGTATTTCATAAAAAATGTGCTACAGGGGCTTCCCTGGTGGCGCAGTGGTTAAGAATACGCCTGCCAAGGCAGGGGACACGGGTTCGAGCCCTGGTCCGGGAATATCCCACGTGCTGCGGAGCGACTAAGTCCCTGCGCCACAACTACTGAGCCCACATGGCACAACTACTGAAGCCCACGCGCCTAGAGCCCGTGCTCTGCAACAAGAGAAGCCACCGCAATGAGAAGCCCGCGCACTGCGACAAAGAAGTGGCCCCCACTCGCCGCAACTAGAGAAAACCCGCGCGCAGCAACGAAGACCCAACGCAGCCAAAAATAAATAAATAAATTTATTTATTTTTAAAAAATGTGCTACATATCAAAAGATTTGTTAATTATGAGGTTATTGGCTTTTAATTTTTTTTAAGTTGCTTCTTAATGTAGGTTGACACTGAGCAGGAAAAGCTGTTAAAGCAAACTGAGTTCCTGCTGACCCACACTACCCTGCTTTACCTGCAGCAGGCGGTCCTGCTCTTTCTGCCACCTCTCCTGCCGCTTCCGCTCCCCTTCCTGATCCCACGTCCAGCGACTCGGGGCACTGATGGTCGGGACTGGAAGCTGCCGAGTTACAAGAGAAAAGGTGTAAAGCAGAGAAGAATATGTTACTTCATTAAGTCATCTACTGAAGTACTTTTTTTTTTTTTTTATTTTGCGGTACGCGGGCCTCTCACTGTTGTGGCCTCTCCCGCTGCGGAGCACAGGCTCCGGAAGCGCAGGCTCAGCGGCCATGGCTCACGGGCCCAGCCGCTCCGCGGCATGTGGGACCTTCCCGGACCAGGGCACGAACCCGTGTCCCCTGCATCGGCAGGCGGACTCTCAACCACTGCGCCACCAGGGAAGCCCTACTGAAGTACTTTTGCATACATAAATTATTCATATCACCCTTGGCCTACGCTGTACTAAAGGAGGGTGGGCTTTATATATCAAAATAGGTCTCTTACACAAATGAACTTATCTACGAAACAGAAACAGAGACTCACAAACATGGAGAACAGACTCATGGTTGCCAAGGGGGAACAGGGCAAGGGGCAGGGGAGGGTTGTATTGGGAGTTTGGGATGAGCAGATGCAAACTATTTTATATAGAATGGATAAACAACAAGGTCCCATTGTATAGGACAGGGAACTACTGATATATCCAATATCCTGTTATAAACCATAATGGAAAAAATATGAAAAACAATATGTATATATATATATAACTGAATCACTTTGTTGTACACCAGAAACTAACACAACATTGTAAATCAACTATACTTCAATTAAAAAAAAATAGGTCTCTTTATCTTGGAAAGATACTCCTGGATAAACTCTCATGCAGCTTAAAATAGCGGTAAGCGATGCTACTGGGTGCTAATTCAGTCCCACCCAGGCCTCCTTGTTTATTCCAAAACCAAATGAATACTACTTACATCAGGCACCACAGAATCGGAACTTCCTATATTACAGCACGTGGGCAAGGAAAGAAAAAGAAAACAATATAAATCTTCATTTCTATGAAATAATTCCTTTCAGAAAGTTGTATCACTAACTGTCTCTATGCCAATATACTGAGTGACATCAGTTTTTTCAAACAACAGTACATTTCTCTCTTTAGTTCCATCTGTTTGTTACTCATCTTCCAAATTCAAAGTCAGTAAAAAGAAGAGAAACAGTGGATGCCAAAGTTTCATCTTATCTCTAGGTGCTAGAGCTGAGATACTGGTGTACTTATTTCTAAGGGTTCAGGGTTCTTTTATTAATAGAGTGGATAGTATTCTCATAACTTGGCCTAACAGAAGAGAAATTGAATTTCAAATATTACAACATCTACCAAACCCAATGTTTTTACTTGCTGCTATTCAATTACATTGTGACAGGTGTAAGTCACATTTTTCAGGCCTTATTGCTAAGGAGCTACTTTTCTGAAATAAGCCACCAACGAACATATTCAAGAAACATTTCCCTTTTCACTCCTATTATTTGAAACACAAAATATTCAGACTTCATGTGTAACCCTATGGGCAGAACGCTATTCTTTTTATTCTTATGGGGCCTACATAATTGTGTGTGCCTGTATGTAGTACAATGATTATAAACATGTAAGCAAATTTCATAAGAAACACTACCATACTGTATTTTAAAATTTTCCTGAAACCTCAGCTGTCAAATAAATTATTCACTTACACAACCATATTTTTAAGAAAACTGCTTTGAGATTTAAGAAAATATTCTTCCCTAAAATAGTCTGTTGAAGAAAAGTGCGTGAAAATGAAGAAAAGGAATTGCTTTATTTTAGCCAATTTGAGCTAGGCCTATCACACAGTTTCAATTAAATTACCATAGAATAACAAGAGCTGAACAAAAATTATCAAAAACACAAAGGACACTGACACAAATGGACCCTTGTACATGCAGAGCTGGTAAGCTACTTCTATTTACGGTCAAAAAGAAATCTTAATTCACCAAAAAAGACTACGAATAGATTAACACAAAATACACAAATCCAGTAAGTACCATGTTGTAAGGCAAGTTTGGAAATATTTTTGATAATCTTAAAAGTAAGAAATAATAACATTTTAGACACCAACAGCACACCCCCTACTGACTGTGCCATTGCATCTCAAATGTTGGATATTACTTTTAAGCTCTTGACTGCAAAGCACAGAGTTCAAACTGCATTCATGAGACAGAGGATTAGACAAACGTGAAAGGGGAGGAAATGCCACATGCACGGCACATTGTAACGCAGCACTGCCCGACTACACCAACAAAGAGAATCTCAAAATGTACTTGTTTACAGATGTGACCAAATTTACAGAGCAGTCCTATTAACACTGCAAAGCCATCGTCCCAATAGCAATCAGCATTTTCCAAAACCCAAAATTTGACTCTAAAAGTTGGCCAATTGTATGTTGGTGTAATCTAATATTATGCAATTTGTAGGAAGCAGTAAGGCATAAATGAAATTCCTCATTTCTTACTGTCACCCAGTGGCAAGTAGTGTGTGTTTAAACAGCATCTCAATGTTTTTAATTAAAAAAAAAACCAAAAACTTCAGAGGTATACAAAGGACACACAAAGACCCATTACCACAGAGGTAGACCCATGAACTGTAAGAAAAGCCTGATGACCCTAGGGAAAGAATGGAAATGGGTTATGTTGCTTGGTCATAATGATGGCCAAATAGAAGAGGCTCAGTGCCCAGCACCACAGACTTATCAGGAAGAGAGTGGAGAATGGGAACAATTCCATGAAAGTACATGAATTGTTAGCTTGGCAGTTTACCTTGTTCAAAAAATTGTGATCGCCTTTTTAAGTTTTTCAAAGAAATAGGTTCAGAGGCTAGTTGAAAAATACAAACACAAAAAAAAAAACACATCAATACCATGTAATTCATTTTAATCTCTCACCACTGGAAAACTAAACGATACTTGATACATCTTTCCATTCTGTAGCAATATTATTTTTAAAATGATAAAACTGATTGCCATAGAAGATAGGGATTATTTCAATGCACAAAGACACACATAGTTTTAGTAGTCTATACTACATTCAAATTAGTAAAAGGAACTAATATTTTGATTAATAAATTTTAGCAGGTAGCATCACAGTTTCAAAGTAGCTGAAGTAACATCTTCCGTGCTAGATCACACCCCTTTAGGGAAGTGGAAATTAAAATGTTTTTGCTTAGGTTAATCAATTCAAAATCTTTTCTAGTACAGGAAGAATTGTTTGTAACTAAGATATTTCATAGTACTAGTAAGTAAAAAAGGAACTAAAAATAATGGGGAGGCGGACAAGAAAATAAATATCCAGAGAACAATTCTAAAAAAAACCCAAATGCTAAAATTAAAATATTCTTCTAACTAGACTATTTTGCCCTAGTTTCCAAGATCTTATAGCCCCTAACTTTACATAAAGCAAATAGAGTTCAATCAGATAAAAAAGAAATAGAAAATATTCTGACTTCTACGGATCTGTCACAAGATTATGGCAAATGATTATTATACTTCAGTTTATTCATAAAATGTAAATGTAATTATTATTTGACACTAGTTGATATTGACTTATCTAAACAAAACCCTCAAATGACAGGGCCTGTGTATCGCCCCATAGTCACTAACAAGTGCTCTGCTGAGTCACAGACAGAACGGGACCCGCACATCTTAGATTAAAATATCATGAAGAAAAAAGCAGTCATGTTCACTTTTAAAAACTCCTTTGGCAAAGAATGCAATATCAAACATAAATATATAGTCACATAATTATCAGAAATTAAACACATAAATAATCAATAAAGGAAGGGAAATTTATAAATCTGGTTTGATTTTGACGTAAGGTATTATGAACTGACAAATGCAGATTCAAAACCACCAAACCACTGAGAAAACCCAGACCTGTGCCTGGCAGTCTAGTTTCATGCTAAGAGAAGCTTCATCCTCTTTGGGTTTCTTTCCCTGCCTATGTGGACCAGATCTTTCTTATTTATTTTGTGTGCCTAAGCTATAGCACACAGCATGTGGTAGCTCAATTATTTGTAGATAGACAGCAGAAGGAAGGGAGTGATGACTCCATAATGCAAAATTTCCCTAGGTGCTATGTCTGCTTTTTCATTACAGATGGGTACGTCTGCTAACAACTGTTACTGCCACTGGCATTTCCTTATTACTAGCTGCTTCCAGGCTTGTCCCTTTCACAACATAAAAAGGGAGAAAGGAAACCTCGCATTTAACTAAGATTCCCTTTGCCAGCACACCATAGCGAGAAGGCTGATGGCCTCGGGAAAACCAGTCTTTCTTATTTGGATTAGACACATAGGCACTCAAAGCTCCTGGACAGGCTGCCAAAGCTTTGTTTGCAGTTCCTGGACTATTCAACACTGGAACTGAATGCCCTTCCACCTGGCTGCAATTGGATCTATGTGCTAACCTCTGAGTTTCAACTTGCAGTAGATCAGTTTTGCTTTCACTCACAGATATTAATTTTTATAGTAGCAGAACTTGAGCGCAATGACTTCTCCTATATTATAAATGTAAGCTATAATGGTCATGTTTACCTTTTGATTCAAAAGTATTGCTTTCATCACGAATTCCATTAATTTCTTTTGATTCAGTATTCTAGAAAGGATAAAAATGCCAGTTAACAACATTCTCTCCAATTGGACTTCAAGCTTAAATAATGCATTTCTCATTAGTGAAAATATCTTCTAATGACATGAGTTTTTCACAGCATTAATATATTCTTTACAGCCTTTTACATATAATAGAAACGTAATTTTTTCATTGTTCTTCAATATTTGTGGAAGAATTAATGACCAACTGTAAGCACGAATAGCTTTAAGTTCAATCAGTCATTAATTTTCCAAGAAACATGATGGGCCAAATAATCATTGGTCCATTCGGTTTATATTTATGAGTAAGCAACACAGTCATATAGGATTCTCTGACATTTAAACTTTTCTTATACAAGGTAGCAGGATCTCCTTATTACATGAAAGGGAGCATCTTGGGATAACAGCCGTTATATCTAGGGAGTCAATATAAACACATTTATTTGCAAATTTAAATTTAACTATTACTTTGAAAATTAGAAAATTTCTACATTATAATTATTTTAAATCAATTAATGTAACTGTGTATCTCTTAACCACATATGTAAGTCTACCCATCACATTCACCCACACAAGAACTAAAACTGCTTCATGAGGTTTTAAAACTGCACACAATTACTATATCTATTTTACCAGTAAAGACTAAGGAAAGCATAGAAAAGTTATAGTGTATAATTTTACATAATTAACTACTTCACATTCACAAAGATCTGAGAGAGGGGTATAATGATGAAGGATTGGTAAGAAACACCTGCAGGGACTTCCCTCGTGGTCCAGTGGTTAAGAATCCACCTTCTAGTGCAGGGGATGTGGGTTCGATCCCTGGTCGGGGTACTAAGATCACACATGCCACGGGGCAACTGAGCCCGCCCATCACAACTACAGAACCCACGCACCGCAACAAAGAGCCCACCCGCTGCAACTAAGACCTGACACAGCCATAAATAAATAAATAAACAAATAAATGTATGTTTAAAAAAAAACCCTGCAAAACATCACTATGGGATCTTTTGATTTTTTTATTATATAACTCACTATTGCTCTAAATTATTAATGAGTAATGCCTTATGATTTTCAAAAATATATTTTATTCTCATTACTATAAATTACCTTATTCAATTATCTATGTTTTTAAAACAGCATCAAAATTGTTCAAAGAAAGCAGATTCTTTCCCCCCACAAACACACTTCCTATAGTTGCTTTGCTCTACCCAAATACTCCCACTTCTTGAAATACTTACAGAATTCTGAAGGCTTTCTGAGAATTCAGCTGTTATTGATAGATTTGAAGATTTGTCTGAGCTGTAAATTCCAGAAGTTGCATCAATCCACTTTGTTTCAGGTGAACCTATAATTTTGGTAGCCATACTGGTGAGATTGAGGGTTTTATGCCGTGTAAATGGCAGGGAAGGCTGGTCTTTGCCCCAGTCTGATTGGCACACGAAGATCAAGAAATGAGTACACGTAAATGTTGAAGTTGAAAGAACAAAGTACTGAATGTACATATACAAAATACACACACAGAAGACAAACAAGTCAGATAGTGTGTGAAAGAAATGAAGAGTTTAGGCCTTTTACCAACAGATCACCTTCCAAAAACAGAGGGTTAGAGCATGTTAATAGTGAAAAGACTGGCAAATTTGCTGAATCTTTCTGTAAACCAGGACTGGGTATTATATTTTGATATCATAAGTTGGTAGGTCTGGAAGGCTTAACGCCCTTCCCCATCTAACCTCAACAATTAAGCAACACAATAATGAAATGTACATCGAAAGTTCTTCGTGAATGAACAACTGGGATATTGACCTACTGTGCTCTCTCTTATACCAGTTACAGTCACCATGCTGTAGAGGAAGTGAAACCATGGTGTAATTCTTAATATTCAACATCATCATATGACTTCCAAATGCAGATATAATTACAAGAGCCTTCAGCTGATATGTGCATTCAAAGCCAGTCCAGCATATAAATCAGTCAATAAATAATGCAGAATTCAGTAAATTTGCTAGTGAAAAGCTTTCAGACAGAACATCCAAAGAAGCATCATTCAAGACTTGTCTCGACATAACCACAAAACATCTTTAAGCCAAAAAATAAAAAAGTGAAACGAAGAGAGAAGAAAATGTTATTGAAGCAAGCTGTTATAACCACTTGCCAAAGACCAGTTCCCAATTTAGAAAGCCAAACACGGTGGTATAACCAACTCACCAGACTTTCCATAGCGCCTGATATCCATTACTAGGTTTCCAGTTTCCTGAGCATTAGCCATGGTTTCCTCCCACTCTTTTGTGTCCTTATATGAAAACTTAGTGTTGTTGATAGCAATAATTTCATCATCTACCTGTAGCTGAGAAAATTCTGCTGGGCTACCTAAATAAAGCAAAATAAATTAAACTACCAATAAAAAATAAAAACATGTCCTACTAGTCACTGCTTATTTAAATTAAGAGAAAAAATGACTTCTTAATCTCACCTAATCACTTCTCATATTCTTTTCAGGTGCAGATGAGTCACAAAATTTCTTAAAGTTATCAAATATTTGAGTAGCTACAACATTACAAAGCAACCAAAGGCATTTTTTAATCCTATAGAATGTATCTTACTTAATGTTTAAAGGGAAATGATAAACCCATCTGTTCAATAAAATTTCTTTATTAACCTCCTAGGAAGAAAATTTTAAATTATTTTTAAATTAAAAATGTGAAATATATATTCCGCTTTAGCTGAGCTTCCAAAGCCGGATGCACTCTAGAATGGAGAAAAAAACAGAGCCGCTTAAAATGGCTTAAAATTACTACTTACCATTATCTAATTAAAGCAGCCTTGAAATTTCAAAGAAATAACCAAAGTTCACATGCATTTTTATATAGCTAAAATATGTAAATGAGGAACTCCTCATAAATACAATAGCTTTCGTTTTAATTTTAGGTCTTGTAATATTTTGCTAAGAGTTTCTGGGCTTGATTTGGTGGAGGAGGGGCAGTGCTTTTGTAAAAGTCCCAAAGCATCCTCAGGAGTCCTTGGGCAATAGATACATTAGGACGCTCCGAAAATATTGACTATATAGCACCTATGTATCCATCACAAACATAAATGATCAGGGAAAGTTCTTTCTGGATCTTCAATTTAGCATTGTTTGTTAGTAGTTCCAAATATTAAGCCTAAAATTTTGATAATTGAAGTCTGTAAAAGTCACAAAATTACGACTCTTCAAAACTAAAATTAACGAGGCAAGATCAAACAATATGCAATTTGTAACTCCAACTATCAGTCTCTGGGAAGAGGATGCGCCTCTTCACTTTACTGCTGCATTTTTCACATGTGTTTTCTCCTCCTCTATCAAATAAACTAATTTCTCTGGGGGCTTTTTGAACAGCACAGGACAACAAAGGAGAAGAAACTTCAGTAGAGCTCAATCTATGATTTACCTGGTTCGACTGATGCTACGAAGATCCTGGAAAAATCCCATTTTACTGTAAATCCAAAGTCAAGGCTGTTCCCAGGCGTCTGGTTTATGCTGATTCTCATATCACTGAACTGATCCTGAAAACAAACATGAAACGGTGGGATCAAGTATCCCTGGCACCCACATGGAGGAAAGTCTATCCGTGAAAGAAGGGAGGCTGCACGCAAGGTACACTTGAATTATTTCATGATAAACCGGAAGCTTCATTCTTTTCCCCTTGGGTTTGGTAAAACCTTCACTTACATAAATATCTCTGAGTTTATTATTTTGCTGCTAAAATCAGGGAAATCGTCATACCCATAGATATTTTTCTTCACGTGCATACTATAAATCAGTTGATTTATATTGATAAAGCTTAGGCTTTTGCCCACCATACAGTTGGGTTTGCCCACCATACAGACCATTTTTTATAACCCAGGAATGAAGCTGAGTGAGATGTGGGGGGTGTGTGTGTGTGTGTATACACACACACACACACACACACACACACACACAATGGAATTCAGCCATGAGAAAAAGGACATCCTGCCATCTGTGACAATATGGATGAAACTTGAGCACATTATGCTAAGTGACGTAAGTCAGACAGTGGAAGACAAGCACGTATGATATCACTTATACGTGTAGTCTAAAAGCCAAACTCATAAAACAGGGTGTAAAGTGGTGGTTACCAGGGGACGGGGGTGAGGGGACAGGGCAGATGTTGTTTAAGGGTACAAACTTCCAGTGAATAGTAAATGAGCCCTAGAGATCTAATACACAGTACTGTGAGTATAAACAATATCTTATTATAATGAAATTTGCCAAGAGACTAGAACTTCCAACCACTAAAAAGAAAGGAGAATTATGTAATGTGAGAGATGTTAATTATCACTACAACAGCAGTCACATGACAATATATAAGTGTATCAAATTAACATGCTGTACCTTTAAAATTTACACATTATATCTCAAATATATTGCAATAAAATGGCATCTTTGAAAATGCAAAAAAAGATTTAAATCATTTATTTTTAAAATGTCACAATACTTAAACTACCTCCAACATTCAATATATTTAGCCAAATAATTTTGAGGGGTTCATAGACACAAAATTCAGCTACCAGAATCACTCATCTAGGACTGGTACCACCCCCGAACGGGTATCTGAAAGTTTGGCAAGGCATTTTTGCTTGTCCTACTGCTGCATGAAGGTCGAGCGGTAAAGGCAGAGCTGCTACATTTGCTACAAAATGCAGAACTGGGTCAGACCTGAGGAACCACCAGTAAGATGCCAAGAGGGCCCCACTGAGACACCATGAGCTCCAGGCCACAACCCCCTTGAAGTAACAACAGCCCGCAGGCCCCAGAACTTGGACAACAGGCAGACCTCTATTTTCATCTCCATCCCTACAGTCCACAGTCACAAATTTTGAGTTTCACGGACTTTCTTAGGCCATTTTCCAAAACAAATATTTTAAGTTTTACAGTATAGTACACTAGGTCTGTGAAAATTTTAATTAACTTCCATAAATTATATTTTTTGTTTCGGGTAAACAGCAGACATAAATTTTAGCATGTGTTTTCCAGACTAGTGTCTCCAGTTCTTTGAGTCATAATTATCAAGAACTTAGACTTAACTGTTTAAAAAGAAAAATTCTTCCTAAAGCCACTTTATTTTCCAGAAAAAGGCCTATAACTCCTCTATTTTAATTTAGCAGTTAAATCCAGACCTAGGACCAACAGGGCAATTCATAAGTTTTTCTACCTTTAGAACAAGTTTGAAATCTAAGTGACTATATTCTAAGAAACACTGTGATATTATATAAGAATTAGAAGACAAGGAAGGCATTGAATAAAGGATCAAGAACTTACTGTATTGTATGGATATGAGCAGTAAGTGTTGTAACAATACACACTTACTCATTTGTTCAACATACATTTACTGTGCATCTATTCTGCATAAAACACTTGGGAAATAAAGATGAATTAGGCATGGTCCTTGCTCTCAAGAAACAATTACTGACTCTTCAAAATGGGTATGGAATTTTTTAAGAAAAAAATTGTAGCTAATAATATAGAAACGTTTTCATCAGACATCATGTAAAGCAGTTGAAATACGGGAACCCAGATGTAGATAGTGAGAACAGTCATTAATGATCAGCCTGATGGATACCAATCTCCAGGGTATATCAAAACTCTGCTATGAATAGAAAAAATTACTGGTTAGTTCTACTCCTTAACCAAAACCACCACACACTTAAATTAGAGATGACTCAACGAAAATAAACAGTCATCTTCACCACTTTTACCCCACTCTGCTCCCCCCACCAAATTCTGACCTAAAGCCAATTAGAGTGCAGAATCTATTGCTATATAAGGGCACAGAGACAAATGATGGGTTAGAAATTCCAAGACACTAATTGAGGTTTTTTTATCTTGAAGAATAAGAGACAGGATGGAGTCTTAATAAATAGTTTCAAACTACAATAAAGAATACTTTGTGGGAGAGAGCAAGTGAACATTACCCTTTTCCACCAAACATAGGATAAAAGAGAATGAGCTTAAGCTCTAGATGGCAGAGTGTCACAATTGTATTAGACCAGAAGAACTGTCCTCCAAAGGACTGCTCTTACCTTGGAGATAAATCTCTACTTGAACATAATAAAAAGGCAAATAACCACCTCTCTGAAATAGTTACTAGAGGAGGTCAGCCTTACTGTGGCTACAGCCTGGCAGCCTGTTACGTGGGTCCTGGGAGTGCACACAGGCAAAGGAGAGAGAACCATGTGAGCACTTACAGGACTATTTCTGTCAATGGCCAGGTGGCCTCAGGCATGTCACTGAGTCTTCCAGAGAATTTTCTCTCACAATGACATTAATTTTAAAGCTTTCTGTTTTCAAAACCCTATCTTCCAATGCAGACCATCTCCCTCCCACACCACAGAAAGGATTAAAGTAGGTGGTGGCAGTTCAGGGAAAGGGCCCCAGAGGCCCCTCTTGCACGGCCTCCCCACCATGACAGTCTCTCTGGCATCTCTGTGGAATCCTGGGTTCTTGAATTAAATTATCCTTGAGACTTTTTGCAGGTGAATATATCTATAATTATAGTCAAGCATAAACTATTCAACAGTGATTAGGATTTCTACTTCCTTATTTTTCTTTGCAAGATATATGCCATGTGAGTATTCTACAAAGGGTCCATGTTTCAGAAGATGACACTGTGGGAATTTCCTTTTGAACTGGATGGAACCAGGAATATAAATTATTGGGAGAAATCTAGATTCTTGATGACTGATAAAGAACTATCCCAAGTGGTTACAGTTGCCTATTCTGGGAAAGATAAAATACAGTTACCAACATATCAGCATCTAAAATAAAAATAACTTCCCTCAATTTAGGTACAATTTAAACAGAAATATACACTTAAATCTGAGATTTTAAAATAATGACATGGTGATCTGGCATAGCAATGGTAAGATTTATTTTTATGAGATCTGATGAATTAAGATTCTCGTATCAACACAGATGGGAATCAATAAACAACAGGGTCAATCAGATGGCCATTCTCCTCAAACTTTTTCAATTACATAAACATGTTCCCTTAAAGAAAGCCTACTTAAGTTGATAAAACCAAATAACACTGAAAGTAGATTCAGGCTGTAAAATCACAAATAACAGAGGAAATATATAATCTTTGATTTTTGTTACACGGCTCTTTTTTCAGGGTCTTAGTGGAACGAGAACATAGTGAGTAGGCCTCAACTCATGGTGCAGCTCTGGCACTGGAGCTACTCTCCTTCACCAAAGATGCGTCTATACCTACTTGTTTCCCCTCTCCATTATCCATTCAAAAGAAGCAGGTGGTGTTTCCAGCTCTGCCACTTGAGTCAACCCATTCCCCAGCTTAGCTCTTACCTACCAAATCCATTTTCGGTCCTCATGCCATCAGGCACTACAAACTATTCTTGCTTATGGGAAATGGTCTTCCAAGTCACGCATTCTTCCACTTTCTCCTGCCTTTTTCCTCTATCCCTCTCGCCACCTCTCAGCTTCATTAGTGTGTTCCTCTTTATTCTATTTTCTCTTTGTTGCTCTTCTTCACCCCTAGTCAGTCTCCCACCTTCCTGACCACATGTTTTCCTGAGTCAACCTCATGCATTGTCATCAACTACTATCTACGCCCAACACACTCAGAATTAAATTCATTATCTTCCTCCCCAAACCTGCTCTTCCACCTCTTGCTTTTCACATGTTGGTTAATCACATCACTGTCTAACCAGATACCCAAGCTAGAAACATCAGGTTCTTTCTGGGCCTCTTCTTCCTTCCTTCCCCTAAGTGCTCCCCACACAACCTCTACACAATGGTCTCCCAAGCACCACCACACACATGCATTTAATAAACTGTCAGCAAGTCCACAAGCCATAAATCCATCTGGAACCATCCCATCCTTCCATTCTCCTTCAGGCTCTCATCTGAACTCAGGTCACGGTTTCCCCTCTAAATTGCTGTGGGTCACCTCCTAACTGGCTCTCTTGCCTCCAGCACTTCTTTCCCCCCATCTTGCTCACATCTGCCAGAGCTTTAGTTATAGAAAATACCAATTATTATATCATACCCTGTTTTAAAATTGCTGGTAGCTCCTTATTGCCTGCTGGGTAGTTTGAAGTCTGCACCTCAGAATTAGATTCAGTTCGGGTAAGTTTTGATAAATATCTACCTTTCCTCAAAATAATTTTAAGAATGATTTTCTCTTTATGAACCAGAATATACTTCAGTCCATATTGGCTCTAAGATTCTAGAGACATGGCCAAGTTAAATTAAGTCAACATTTGGTGTTTTAAGGCAGTTCTCAAATTTAAGCATGTCACATTTCAAAAAAAAATTGGGGTCAGAGAAGTTGCAAATGTGGCCTAAGCATTTAACTAGCCTAGGGTGTGTTACATAACTTTCAACTCTCAAGTATTTCACTGGTGAAAGTGAGTATAATACCACCTACGTTGCTAGGTTATTGAGAAAATTAAATGAAACATTTTAAAAGGTGCCAAGCCACATGGTTGATGCCCAGTAATTATCTTCTTTTTCCCATGGAAACAATGTTATACATGGTAATATATGCTGGTTAGGCAGTTTCCAGATCAACTAAAGAAAATCCTATTTAACTCTCACACACGTAGCTCTAAAGCTAACAGAACTCGGTCAGCATTCGATGTATAATTACAGATCCAGGCACCGTACTAACAGTGAGCACAACAGGCTTGCTTCCTACCCTTAGACAGGGTAGGGGTCTAGTGAAGGTGATAAGCAGGTAAAATGCACAGGAGGTAGATGTGATAAGGTAAACCCTGGGTACTCTTAAAAGAGGTACTCTCGCAGACTTGCGCATTAGGAAGTGTAAAAATCTTCCTGCCTTCCACATGTATCATCCTATTTCTGGGTTCTGATTTAAAAATCTGGGGCAAAGGTCCTGAAATGCGGATTTGGATGAGATTTGGGTGCAGAAAGCTTGGACAAGACAAAACAAAACAAAACCCTGTACGCAACACCAATTTGGGGGAAAAGCCACATCTGTGAGGCAGTTGGAGCGGGACGGAGGACTCTGGGAGTCCCACTGCCTCCCCTTGTTCGGGTGCCCCAAGAATTGCCCTGGCAGCCCAGTCTGGCAGGGGAGGCTGGAAAAGAAGCAGTACCATAAGAGAAGTCTGTGAGAAAAGGGAAGAGAGAGAAACAGAACTCCAGACTAGCAATGGAGGTGAGAAAGAAACTCCTGGGCAGATTTTAAACGAGGTCATTTAAGTTCTTCCCTCACTAAGTCTTTGCTTCTTTATGCCATGAACTCCCTTCTTACCACAGTTCTGTGAGAGGCTCCTAGCCCATCTCTGCCCCCAGATTTCTCCTCCTTCAAATAATTCTATATAGCATCACAGTGCTCACATTCCTAAAACACTCCTTAATCTTAAAGAACCTATAAAGACCTAAATTACCTGCCGAATCAAGTTCATACTTCAGTCTAGTAATCGAGGCCTTGAATGTAATTCAAGTCAATAAATACTTAAGTGCCAACTACGGGTAAAGGCTATGGAGGGTATAAACAATACCAGAGAAGGAGAAACGAACATATGGAAAAGGAAGCATTCAGTGAATGAAACTTGCAAGGGTAAAAGTTCAGTTCCAACAAGGGGGAGGCAATCTCTTGATCCATGAAGGAACCCAGCCTCCTGTGCTTTGAAGGAACAGGAGAACTTCAAAATACAGAGATGGGTGAAATGAACATTTTTAAATAGGGCAACAATAAGAATAAAAATATACATGATGTGTTCATGAAAGTATAGGGTATGTTCCAGAAATATCAAGCAGACTCATGTGGCTAGATATCACCTACTTCCGCTCTCTTTCTCACAACACAGGACAGTGGAGGCAATCTTGAGACAAACTAACTGAGTTCAAATCCTGACTCCACCACTCGCTATGCTGCATGGCCTTGGGCAAGTAACATGACCACTTCATGCCTCCATTTTCATGGCTACAAAACAGCAATAAGAGGGTCACCGTGAGGATTAAATAAAATAATGCCTTGCGAAGCCTGGTCAGCGTAGCAGCTACTCAGTAAACATTAGCCGTTTCGGCACTACAAAGGGAGTTTGGGAACAGTCATGAGAGACCTCGGTGTTCCCCTGAGTGCTTTGAACTTCACTGAACAGACCACAGCATGCCACTGGGGGCTTTGAAGCAGAGAAATTACCCAGTCCAGCCTGGCATCATGCAAATTAATCTGGTGCCAGCCTTGTGTAGAATGCACAAAGACGTGACTATTTACTAAGTGTTTGCATGGATGAGGGAAAGGGCTGGAATTAGGGTAGCGGAAGCAGGGATAGCAAAGGGTAACAACATCAAGGGAGATGCTGTAGGAAGAAATGAAAGGACACTGCCAGCACAAGTGTGAGTAAGGAAGAGGACCTGAAGAACACTCTTCTACAAAGCTACCAAGACGTCTACCTAAAACTAATACAATATTGTAAATCAAGTACGCTTCAATTGAAAGAGAAAGACATCGGGCTTCCCTGGTGGCGCAGTGGTTGAGAGTCCGCCTGCCGATGCAGGGGACACGGG
>NW_020174046.1:4952889-4955603 GCF_003031525.2 Neophocaena asiaeorientalis asiaeorientalis | reverse complement strand
GAACAAAAAAAAAAAAAAAAAAAAAGAGAACTAGGTAGTTCAGAGGAGTGTTGCATATGCCCTGGCCACACTGGTCCTAGGCTGTTCTGTGCATTCCCAGCCCTTTTCCCAAGTCAGTAAGCTCCTTCTCAGTGACAAGAGCAGGGTGATGCTACATAAGCTACTTTCCTCAGAGTGCAGAAGTGGACACACCAAGCATCTCAGGGATAGGCAAGTCACCATATGATATCTACATTTGTTCAAGAATTCCAACTGCTCCACTCTTTAAGTCAAGCCTAATTTTGCCCGGTAGCATTCCATTTCAAGTTGGGTGACTAAAGAGCATAAATCCACTAATGATAAAACCTGAAACCACGCCATGTTAACTCACATTCCTCTGAACTGCTCTAACCTGGAAGCCACACCCACACCCTCTTTTTCTTAATCCACTGATGCAGCTAGTCAACTGCCACCCTGAAGGAGTTACCACCACTGAGCACACAGTACAATAATCAGGCTGTTTCGTGGGATTTGCTATTTGAAAAGGCGAAGGCAAACAGGCAAGTCCATAAAACAAAAGACAGCTTGCTTCTCTCTTTATTATTCATCCACTGGTACCTTATGTTCCCCAAGTATAACAGAGGCTACTGTCCTCATCCACTGAGACTTATGATGCTAATTACGTATTCCAAATTCTTTAAAAGTGAAGTTAAAATAATTTACAACCAATGATTTTAGCAACCTGAAGAGACTGGATTTAGATGTGTTTGTAAATATACATGGGAAAACTGAAAGAAATATATCTAAATGCTACAGAATATCTCTAAATGATGGGATTACCAAGTCATTTTTATTATGTATGCTTTCCTGCATTTCCAAGTTTTCTCAAGCACAGAGTACTTTATAATCACAACGAAAAAAAGCTTACTTTAAACTTGTAAAGCTTTCCTGTACTAATAAAAACTAACAATACTAAAATATGCTGTATCGTATTTTACACAAAGATATTTCATTAATATAACTTGGGCCAAGTTATATACTTGATGTTGTGCCTTGGGAAAAAAAATACACTTTAGTAAGGCATCAGAAAATGCTAGACTAAGCCACAGAACCACAAAAGCATCTCCGCACTAAGGGGTTCATACAACTATCATATTGCTTATTGAAGGTTTTTCTCTAAAAGAGAAAAGTTTCTTTCTGTTCTCTAGACAAGCAACAACTCTTTAGCCTATGTGTAAAACGTAACTAAAAGAACATTCATTACCTAATAATTCTCTTAAAGTTATCTGTGGGATTTTAAGTAGGAAAAACTACAAATGCCCCCAGTCCTTCTTCATCTGATGGTATATTTTACTTGGACTCCAAATGTTAAAGAACGCAATTGTCATACTGTAACTAAGCCTCAATGTTCCCCTTAAAAGAAAAGGAGTGGTACAAAATTCTAGGCTTCCCAAAGTACAAATTAGTATTGAAAGTCACTAGGATTTTTCATATGGTAGAGAAAGAAGTTCCCCTCTCATGTGTACCAGTTTCTCCTTGTGGTCAGTTCACTTCCCTGAGAAGGGGTTTTTATTACCCATTTTCTATTAGACCTGCATCTAAAACCTCCTGAGTGACTCCTGCACCCAAACCCGGACTACTGAGTGCTAACGGTGCAAGGCAACAGCTGCTGAAATGGGGAGTAGAGAGCAAAGCCAGCCAACTCCAGGGAGACTGGTCCAAAAAGTCTCCATACACCCATATCACAAGGGTCATCTGGATCCATCAACTCAGAGTTGGAAGAGATCTACTTCCGCCAAGATCTGTTACAAATAAAATGCAATGTCATTTTCTACATTATCAGCCCAGACTATAGTGCCTAGAGGTTAGAAACGTGGTTTCCTGATTTAATTACTTATGTTTCTGGGCAGAAGGTGATTTAAAAGCCTTCCCAAACTCACCTGTGATCTTGAGACCTCTGTCTGTGGTGAGCTTCTCCCTTCTCCAAGCTCAGACGTTAAATCAGGGCTAGATGTTGAAGATAACGTGTCTTTCGAAGTGGCAGCCTGGCCCTGGGAAGGAGATGAGAAGGTGGGTGTAGGAGAGAGCAGCCTCATCACACTTTCTCTGGGTGCTGCTGCCTCTCTTTCGCTGGATGACCTGGACGCAAACTGGCTCGTGTCAGGTCTTTGCACAGAGATGCTGACCGAACTGCTTTGGGTTCTCTTAATGCCTTCTACGTCTCCATTATACTTCCAAGAATCATCCATCTAAATAGGAAACATCATTTTAAACTTCGTATTCTGTTAGATTTCTATTTAAAAAGCATATACATTAAATTAATACTTTAAAGTAATGAAAGTAATATATACCTCCCTCAGCAAAGTAACTACTACTAAAAGCTTGGAGCATGTTCTTTCACACTAACAGATCCGCACATATGAAGTGGTAGGAGTAGTTATTTTTTACTAAAGTGTTTATTTTATAAACAGACCTCTGAAACTTGCTTTGACCATCTACATCACTCCAGGTCAATAAACAGAAATCTAAACTAGATCAATTGAATACTTCACACTATGGATCTCTACAATTTATTCATTTGCTATGCATTCAATGTCATTTAAAGTGTACCAAAAATATTGCACATCTCTTTATAACCAGAATATTTTATGGCACAGTTTCCCAAAAGTAGACTTGCTGGACGAAAGAATATTTTATGTATGTAGTATAAAATATAATTTTTATATATATATATA
>NW_020174046.1:4945028-4952798 GCF_003031525.2 Neophocaena asiaeorientalis asiaeorientalis | reverse complement strand
TTGAAAATTGTAGCAATGCACTCCCAAAGTAATGTATAAGAATGTCTCTGTCCCTGCATCCTTGCCAACACTAGACGTTCTGAATGTTTTAAATCTTTGTCAATCTCATGGGTGAAAAGTTGTAACACCTCATTCTTGCTCTAATGAGACTGAACATGCTTCTATGTACTTTATGTTACCAACCATTTAAATTCCCTCTCCCTTGAACTATTCATTTCTATATTCACTTTTCTACTGTTTATCTTTCCTTATCAATTTGCATTTTAAATCTTAGGGATAGTAAACCTATATATAAAATACATTTTACTAATATTTTTCTGAGCCTATATAAATTGTCTTTTGGACTACATTAACGGTGTCTACCATATAAATTTAATTTTTATGTTGTCAAATATGCCTGTATTTACTTAATATAATGGTCAGCGGTTTTTCTGGCTAGTTTAGGCAGGCTTCCCTCACCTTGAATTTTTTTAATCAAATGTTTTCTATTTTCGAATTTTAGGATTCCTCATTGGCAGAGGTAAAAGGAATTTGAACACCAATGTGCTCAAGACTGTACTGCTTCCTTTTAAATAATTCAAAATAATACACTCACTTTCAGCCCTGCTTCATTCTCAGGGCAAATGAGTCTATATCCTTTAAAACCCCAATAAAAATATGTATTTTTTGAACCACGAGATACATTTTAATAACTGTAATCAAATATATCAAGTTCTAATGAAGTGGGAAATCAGGAAAAACAGAACTTTGTGCATAATCACCTGAAAATATTTAGGTTAAACCACGTGAAATTGCTGTTTTGTAGGTCAGAAAGAACTGACTATTGGCAACTTCACGCAGTACAACCTAATACTTTACAAAAGAAATATTTGAGAAAATATGACACTAAAAAATAAATGCTCTGCCTTAGAATGTAGATTACTTATTTTTTAAAATGTATCAGCTCGACACTCATTGAATTTAGAGTTTAATCAGTTCTGCATCGTTGCTATATTTTAAGCATTAAATGTCGATTGAATCTAAATTGGTAAAAATACAATTGCTTTATATACAAGTTATATACATTGTACCCATCAAGTATCTGTAACTCAAACCTCTGCACAAGTTCACCGGTATTTTGCGCTGGCGAACAGACTAAGTGAAGTAGAAACACGTTTACCGTGTAGGATCTCGGGAGTGATGAGATTCCCCTTGACTGAGATCCAAAAGGTCTCGGTGTGACCACAGACGTTAACCTGGCCGCATCAGTTTTCTGGTAACTTCTAGGGAGAGTAGCTGAAACTCGAGTGGACTCCATTTGTCGTGAATGCTGAGAAGACAAAGAGGCTGGGCGTTGTTCTTCCACAGGGCTTTTCGAAGGAAGCTGAATTTCAGCTGTGATAGTAGCCTCCCTTTTTGCAAAAGCTGTAGAATCTTGCTTAGGAATTTCCGTCGGATAAGTGGTTCCCTTCTCTTCTACTCTCTCACTCTGGGAACGTACTTCTGACATAGTCAGCATAGGGGGAAGTTTTTCTTCATTCACTCCATCATCAGAAGAATACAGTTTCCTCCTCGATGTCATTGTAGACATCTGATTTGGGGATTCCCTTAGCAGAAAGAAACGCCAAAACCACAAAGTTAGGCATTTGACACACAGAGGTGGAGAGACATATGTTATTTTGGTCATTAACATAAAAAAATGGGTGGGAACAAAAAGACTACTGACTTCATATCATAACACAATATTAAGAGAATGTGGGAATAAATACACGCAAATTTTTTAATGTCACACTAAGAAAGATTAAGAGCTTGACTTTTTTTCTTAAAGAGGTTAAAAAAAAAGTCCCTGAAGTACATGCAATTGTAAAGAAACTTTAATAAGAAAACTTTAATAAGGGATTATTCAAAATTTCATCCACAAGTGTATAACGTTTCCAAAATTAACACACTTATAACGATAACTAATTGACGACCAATTTGAACCTGCCAAAGATGTGGATTTCTTAACAGGGTTGAGAGTTTTCTTGTACACAATTTCTAATAGCTTCGTAAAAACAGAAGACCACAAAAGACTCAGACTTTCATTAAGATCAAGTTAGTCTATAATTTCACACAGCTTGATAGAATTTCCATAGAAAATTATTGCAGATTAAAAGTCACCATTCCTGTCTATAGAGAGGCTGACGAAACAGTCTCACGGCTACCATTTAGTAAGGAGTACCTCTCAAGCCAACTGCATTGCGTTTAAGTGAATGAAACTGTGTTTACCACTGGCTTCTAGGGGACAAAGGAGCTTTGCTTAATTTCACCTGACAGCACGTTTCCTTTTTGACATTATCCTTAAAGACTATCTGCCTTCTCCCTGACCTGTAAATATCTCAAGGTTTCACATAGTAACTGCTCCACAGGCAAGTATAAATTGGACCTTTATCCTGTTATGTTGCAATGAAAAAAAATAAACCCTCACACTGATGTTTATATAGTCTTCCTTTAAAAATACGATTTTAATTGCACCACGAAGACGTGAAAAAGAACTTTGCTATACTTTTACACAATTTAGTTAAGAGTAAGAGCTGGTTTTATCCGACCATTCCATTCCTAAATTTACTTTAAAAGGAGAAAAAGTTGTTTATTTTCTGCATATATAGCCAATCCTGCATGTGAATATACAATGTAAAATGAAGAAATTACATACACCACCCTTAAGTACTCATTTCTTTCATTAATCCAAGTCACTACTTATTACAGCAATCCTCTGCTTTTTCACTGCAGAGCAAAATGCTCGAAGGTTATGCACATTTAATGACAGTTTAATATTGGTGCACATGTACATCCCACTACACTTACACAAAATATCTATTTCTAACACTGGTATCTCCAACCCTGAGATGCATTCAGCCTCATTACCTGTCCTGCAGCATTTCGTTAAATGTCTTAGATCTTCTCTCGGACTTCTCAAGCGACTGCTTCTCAATCTCTTCCCTCTCTTCTTTTTTCTTCTGCAAATCTGAAGTGTAGCTTTTCCGACGATCTTTCCATTTTGCAAGGTCCTGACAGAAGAAAATCACATCAGCACAGGCACACCTGAATTTCTACACACCCTCTCCAGCAGTGAGAGCACGCCAGAGGATCCCATTACATCGCTGAAACTATTCACTACAACTTTGATGCCAAGGTGCCCTAATTTTGCTTTTTATAGCCAGCGTTTCTGTACCAAGCCTTTTATCTCATGTATCTGTCTAAAAGCCCTGACCTAATAAGATAGGCCCCATTTTTGTTTTCCCAGGTAGCCTGCCTCACTTGCCCATTTCACAAAGAATGCTAAACGCTTGTAATTAGATGCCAGGTCAGAGAAGATCAGGAACTGTTTCAAATTCATTTCCATCTCACTCCAATAATCTGCCTCTTACACAAGATGACATGTTTCACTAGTCAGACTGGAAGAGAAACGTGATTGTAAAATGGCTAAACGTAGAAGCATACATTTAACAAACACTGAGTTCAATCCCTACTTTGAGACAAGGGGGCCACAAACACAGATGAATAAGGTGCACTTCCCCTCAAGGAACTCTCAGTCTAGAGGGAAAGACAGACAGGTAAACACAGTTCAACAATGAGTGTGATAGGATTGTGTGAGAGAGCAGGGATCCAAAGGAGAAAGTGATCAATTCTATCCCAGGCAGGGGAAGGCGGAGTTTGGAAAGGCTTTAATGGGGAAGCCAGCCTCAAGTATGTGATTTCAAAGCGGGTCAACTCCCCATAAAGACAGGGCAGTAAGGAGGATTACACGGGAACAAGTGGACATCTGCTTTCCATACATCCAGGAGCCTAAGTCTCACCCAGCTGGGTGACCCCAGGACAATCAACCTAATTCTCCTTTAAAATTAGTCCTAGCAGCCTAAGCTGGTTCTGACACCCAGGGGTTAAGACAGTTTGGATGGTACCAACTTTTCTATGTCATCAAAACAGAGAAATTCCATGCTAAGAACTCCTAGTGGCACTGCGGCCCCAAAAGAAGCTCATGTAAGCTTCTCAAACTGAGAGGAACCTCATCCCCAGGGCACATAAAGTAGGTGTGGTTTATACCCTTTGGGAGCAGACAGGGCCATTCCTGCTTCAAAAAACAGCCTGAAATCCATATGAACTATTTTCAGAAAGAACAAAAGCAGTGCACATTAGTCCTACAAGGTAACCAGCATGAATTTTCGTCTGACTTAACCTAAGGGATAAACCCTCCATACCTCTCATTTTCAGCCTCAGTCATCATGCATTTTGGCAAACTGACACTGAATTTCTGTTTCTTGACAATTAAAATGCGTTCCCAAATAAAAGAGGAACTGGAATTTAGAAACATGGCCAAGGCAGAGGTTTCATCTGTATTATGTAATCTTTAACTCCTTGGAAAATTAAGATTTACTATCTCTAGCCCTTTTGTTTATGCTACCACCCAACCCTCTTACCAAAAGGTTGTCCTCAGACTTCTTTGGGTCTGCTCTGTGTAGTTTATCTATCGTATTTCTTTACACTCCTTTGGTGTAAAACAATTAACGCTTTTAAAAAGAGTAGAGTTCCCTTCTGCCGGGGACAAAACTAAAGGTTAAATCTTTATCCAAATAGACACCTGGATATATGTCAGCGCTGTAAAAACACCTAATTTTGATTCACATTACATAACTGCTTTTTCAACCAAAATATTACTGAGTTATAATTCGTATTTCTCCCCAAACCTCCTCTATTAACTCTAAGAACGCTTTCCTCTCTCTCTGCTGATACCCAGTCTCTGGGCTGGACCCTCTGCTCCCCTGTTCTCCCTAAACCTTGAGCAAAGTGTTTCCTTTCATGAGCATCGGTAACAGCCATACGCCAAGTTCAACCACCAAAGCAAGTAAACAAGTTACCTATACTGCACGGAAGCAGCTTCTCATTTTTGAGAACTCACAGAAAATATTAGAAGACAAACAGCTTCCGTTTTACACAATGGCCTTTAAGATATGTAGCAGTAATAGACCAAAATGGTTAAAACATCACATTTTCTACAGAACTGAAATCTGGAATAGCAAGGAAAATCGTCCCTTGAGTATACTGACTCTCTTTTTAAAGAAGGAAGAGTCAAACAAATACATCCTCCCTGCCTCCCCATCTCCCAATAAAAATAATACTCACATCCTGCCATTTCTGATCTTGTTCTTTTAACTGTGACTTTATTTTCTGCATCTCCTCGTAACGCAGCTGACGCAAGTTCTGAGCATCCTCTGCGCTGACATCACTCGTGGACTTGCTCCTACGACAAAAATACCCATGGTAACCAAGGTTCATGTGACCGGATTTAAGGTAAAACTGGAAGGTTGGGCTTATATTTGGAAATTCCATCTAAAATTCTGCAGTACTACCTAGATGCTTTCGTGATAATATCACAGAAATAGCACTACAGAGATAAATGGTGTTTTTCCAAAACGCAGAAACAAGAGCCTAGCACTCAAGTCAAGCGTGAATTCTTTCACAAAATGGCTAAATGAACCCTGAACAAGTCTGAAAAAATAATCCAATGCTCATATTTAGGTAGTCGATGCAGAAAAAGATTACTTTAGGAAAAAAATAATTACTGGTCCCTAGAATCACCTGTCTTTATTTTTCTATCTCCCCCAGAGATAATCTTTTAAGGTTTGGCTGCCTTTTCTGAGCACTTATTAAATAATTTAACGATTACCTGATATTTTCTCCTCAAGTTCAATACCAGGAATAAATGTGCCACTGCTTCTCAAAGATTCTATAACATCCGCCCCACTACTGCACTGGGCTTGGTCTCAAAGACCACAGGTGGTTTCCAATAGCCAGTTACAATATAACCTCTATTATAATCCTCTTTTTTGTTAAGGCAGCTTTCGTTTTGTCCATGTGTGACCCCTGCCGTGAGGATGTACTGCGGGTTAGGTGTCAAAGAGTTCAAGCTAGGGTAGTTTGAGGAGAGTGGGGTGCCGCCCATGAGGCACTTGTGCTGTACACGCACACAGAAGGGTATGGTGAGCTACACCAGAGAAGGGAGACTGAGGGAGGCCTCCAGGAAAGAGAGGTGTCAGATCTGAATACTGAGTAGCAGCTAGGAGGAACGAGAGAAGAAGAGAGAGACACAGAGCTTTCAAACGTGGGGTGCCCAAAATGTTCTTTCCTACCAATCTTTCTAAATTTTTATTTCACTGTAACTGACTCCACTTTTAGTTATTTAAGTAACTCTCCCTCTCTTTCTTGAGCCCCTAAGTTTGCCTTCCCCAAGACTTTGCCATCACCACATTTTTTTAATAACATGCTTGCCCTTAGCCAGCTCAGGAATTCAATTACGTTCTCTATGTAAATGACTCCCCCAAATCCACGGCCTAGGCCCAGTCTGAGTCAATTCCAATTGCTTGTTAAATAAACATCTCTGCATGGCCACCGTAAAAGGATCAATGGAAATAATACCTAGAAAGGGTTCTGTAAATGGTAACTTACTAAACACATGATTATTGTTGATGTAGCCAAACTCAATTTTGTCTCCAAACCTGCTTTTCCTCTTATCAGTGATGCTACCTGCCCCCAATTACCCACATTTGAAACCGAAGAACCATTTTTCACCTTTCTCTCTCCCTTCTCCCTAGTTATCAAGTCCTCTTATTCAGTGTCTTTTTCTTTCCATTTCTATTGCCAACACCCTAGATCAGAGCACAGTCAACTCTTACCTAGACTTTTTTAAAAGCTTCTTAAATTATCACCCAGGCTCCAAATCCAGTAAAGGTCTCTCCAGAACTCTTCCCTCCAACTTAGAAACCCCTTCACCAGTATATATGCCTTTTTAAATGCCACTCATTCCTCAGGATCCCTGCAAGACTATAGTCTGGTTGGGTGCATGCAACTTCCTGTTCATTCTCTGCTTAGAAGTCTCATGGGCAACTCAAACTTAACAGACCAAAAACACGGTCTCACATCTTCCTCATCTCAACAAAAGCCAACTCCATCCTTTCATATTATGGGCCAAAGATCTTTTTTTTGCGGTATGCGGGCCTCTCACCGCTGTGGCCTCTCCCGTTGCAGAGCACAGGCTCCGGACGCGCAGGCTCAGCGGCCACGGCTCACGGGCCCAGCCGCTCCGCGGCATGTGGGATCTTCCCGGACCGGGGCACGCACCCGTGTCCCCTGCATCGGCAGGCGGACTCTCAACCACTGCGCCACCAGGGAAGCCCTGGGCCAAAGATCTTTAAGTCATGCCACATTCCTCATTCCCTTATACATAACTGATCCCATCAGGAAATCCTGTCCCTCTACCTTCTAAATATATCTAGAGGCAACCACTTCTCACCACCTCCACCACTGCCATCCTGATCCAGGCCCTCCTATCTCCTGCCCGGATTATTACAATAATCAGTCTCCCTGCTTCCACCACTTTCTGCACAACAGCGTATTCTCAACATAGCAGCCAGAGGACCTTTTTGAAATTGCACTCAGGTCGTGACAGGACTCCACTCAGCACCCACCAGTTTCTTCCCATCTCACCTGAGTTAAAAGCAGGCTCTTCCAAGACCTTCAATGTCTGACACTACCTGGCCCCTTGCCTACCTCTCTGCTCTTGTCCCCACTGAGCTCCGCTTCACACACTCTGTTCCAGCCAACTGGCTTCCCTGCTCAGGCCCAACCTCTTCCCTCCCTGCTTTTAATCTGCCTGGAATGCTCTTCAACTGAATATGCACATGGTTTATCTCTCACTTCCCGTCAGCTGCTTAAATGTTACCTGGGAGTGGGGGGGGGTTCCTCCCCTGCCCC